>NC_061525.1:3645000-3715000 GCF_022379125.1 Scophthalmus maximus
TAGGTACATGGGCCCCTTATGTTGAAATGTTAATAAAACACACTCAAAAAAATGTAACACTCAGGCTCACTTTATTATGGCTTCATAAAGAAAGAGAGAGGGGTTCAATTTTTTCCACAAATTTCCTACTACGCCAAAATGTTCCAGCGTAACGACGTGCTTCTCTTTGAGCACTAGGTGGCGCCCGCGCAATGCCGCCGCAGCGGGCGGAGAGGAGAGGAGCCGCCGAGCTGCGGGCGCACGGAGGGAGGCCGACGTGTCCGTAATGGCGAGCAGAGAGCAGGGCTGAGGGAGCCCGGTGCGCGCGCGATGCGCGGAGAGCTCTGTGAAAAGTGCTTGATGTGACCCCCCCCCCCCCAAAAAAAAAACAGCAGTAGGAATGTGAACAACAGACATGCGATGCCGGTCAACCGTGTTGCATTTTTCCCTCATGGAGTGTGGATGTTACCACGACCAACTGATGACATTGATCACGTTTACCGTGGGTATTCATTCATAAGAATAATCACAGTTACAGCGAACTTAAACACACCATGACTTATTTGAGGAGCCTTTGACCCGCCAGAGAGAGACAGTAGCTCCAGGTGTCCACAGGTGGTTGAATAAGTTAGATAAAATTATATTTATTTTTTTTTAATGTTTGTAATTTGCTGTAATTTCTGATCATTAAGTCATTTATCTCGTGCGGACCACGTTATAAAAACAAATACTAAAGGCTTACCGCAATACGGTCTGCATGGTGCGCAGAAAGTTCTTCCAATAAATAAATAAATAAATCATTTTTTTAAAAAGTTTTTAATTTGCTGTAATTTTATGATCATAAAGTCACTTATCTATTGCGGACCACATCATATATTTTTTTTTTCATAAAGGTTAACTGTAATATTTTATAGATGACCATGTGTATTGTTGCGGTCTGGTATATAGTTCTTTAAAAAAATCGTAAATTCTATAAATTTATATGAATGACATGACTAAATCACAAACACGTTGATACAATTGTAGATGTTCCCGTTTTGTTTAACCATGACAAATTGGAAGTGATTCGGTGCCGGTTTATGGAGGCGTTATTACTTATCTACAGACATGCGATTGACAAAGTGTAGAAATTATCCACAGCAGTGGGGATTAATGTGTCTGTTCGGTGACTAAACATTGATCAGAGTGAACGTCGGAGGAGCTGCGGACCTGTCGTTCCCCCCCTCGTCCAGCGCAGCCCCTCGGCAGGTGAGTGCTCACGAGCACTTGCTGCAGTGGAGCTCAGGGCCTGCAGTGCCAAAGATGGCTACTGTCCTTTGCCACGCCCACTTCTTCACCACTTTTTGGCGTTATTCTCTGAAATAAAGTTTAAAATTGCGTTTCTAAATGTCCCCGACACGCAGGGGGACCCCGGCACACGCGTGTGCGCACAAATAAGGTGCATTTGCGCTGTTAAAGCTGCGCAAATGCACACAGTGCTGTAGTGCCTAATGAGGGGGGTGTGATGCTCTGATATTGCAAAAGGAGGATAAAATTAATAAAAGTATGGTTTCTTTTCGGTCAAGGTGTGAAATACTGATATATTACATTAAAGTGGAGCCTATATAGTGTCCATGCGTGATGATTTTTGCTGAAAAATCGATATAACTCGGTTGCCTCTGAATATTCAAATTGAAAGTAACGCGCAATCAAATCATTGTCAAATCAATGAGTTCTAGGGGTTTTAAATAGTAGGCATGGAGGCAGAAAATCTCAAACTAATATGTCCACAGCTATATTACAATATTGCTGTATGCTCTGACTCGGCTGGAACACATTTGTGTTTAGATTTTTGGAGACTTTTGCACAATTTTCGTTCTTGGCCATTAAGCTGAGGCAGAAAAGGACGTTGTGGAGTCCCACAGGTCTTCTCCAGGGAGCCTCTCTTCACCTCTGCCATCATGTCTGGTGAGTTTTCACGTCGGATTTTCATCAGGATGTCAGCTTTTTTTTGCATTGCAGCTTTTTCTCCTGTTTGGGCACATAAAACAAAAGAGAGAAAAAAATGGAAAGTTTAGTGGCAAAATTAAAAGCACACAAGAGTCGCGTGTAAAGATGAGTAGGGGTGTTTTTTCCTCTAGATTTAGAATTTATCGCAGATTGATATGATTTATAGACAATGAGCAACAGTTAGATCAAACCTCAAGTGATAATTGTTCGCAGTTTAATGCCACACGTCTCCTGGTTGTTGTGTGGATCAGGAGAGTCTGCTTTTCTCATTCAAACACTACACAGACACACTGCTTCACCGACTTTTATCGATTCTTGTATGTTTTATTCTCGTGGCGCACGTCAGGATACGTGGACGATCGTTTCAAGTCGTAGTTTTTTTTTTGGTTGTCGTTAAATTAAAGATTAGTTTCTGTTGGAACGAACGTTTCAGCCTATAAACCCGGGGCGTAACAGGACGTTATAAGTAAACCGCGTTGAAGTGGGATGTGTCTGCCGTGCGATCTTTTGGCCCACTATTTGCCACTTTTAAGACAAACCACGAAGTAGTATTTAGATTTATGAATATGTATCAGATGAGGTTTCGCAGCCGATGCTTCGTCTCTTATCAAATCGCCTTTTCCCAAACGGCTCACCACTCCTGGGAGCTTTAAATTACGCCTTTGGGTCTAAATTACGCACACCTATGCGAGGCGTTCTCTGCGTTTCCTTAATCAAGCTTCACCTATTGGAAAAAAATAAGTACAATTGCCTGTTTGAGAGCCATAGCGTTTTTTACTGCCACATATCCGAATTAGGGGGTGGGGGTCGGCAGTGGTGATTTGAATAAAATTACAGAAAAATGAGAAGAGCTTGGATTGGGATTATAAACAGCGCTATGCTGAACTCGCTCTTGGTTTTTTTTTTCTTCCCTCCAATAAAACAACATCGATCTGATCGAACCGAAGTCCCAATCGAACTCCGAGTTAAAGACTTTACACACGAGATAACGTGGCACAAGAATGCGTAAAGAGTCGAACAGTTCTCGTGGCGCGCAGCTGCGCTGCATTACGGACACAAACTTAACTTCGGAATCGACACACACAACTTTGCCTCGGATCAACAGCTTTGATACGTTTTACGGAGAAAAGTTGGAAGTTTCAGCCACCGATCGCTGCTCTTGGCTCATTTATTTTCGCCCTTTCTTTGTGCGTCCCCTTTGTGAGCGCCCTTTGTCCGACCTTTACAGACGATTCCCACTCGCGTTCCAACCACAACATCGATCCAGGTTTAACACTTCCACATTCAATCTATCAGATCTGCGTGTATGATCGGAAAAGTAAACTTACGGTGGCGCATTGTGTACCGCTTTTCCTTTTTTTGTTCCTCGTCCGGACGCCGAGGCTCGTGAGCGCAGAACACACACGCGAACGCACAGGGAGCAGCAAACGAGCCGGCTGACGGCGTAATGGGAGACGCCGAGCCCTGCCGCGAAGAGCGAGCCCCGTCGGGAGCCCTGTGGGGGGCTGAGACGGGGGCAAGCGGCCGAAAAGTACCCAGAGTCAAGGCGCGCGTTGGGCGCTGATAATGCGCTTTTACGCACAGATTATTCAAACAAAACTGTGGACACTGAATCACCAAACATAGTTCAATCAATATATTGTTTATTATAACATGCTGTTTGTGTTACCAAAGTTTGCCAACTTAAAAAAAAAAAGTCTGGCATTCAACATTGCGTCGGGGACATTGGAGCGACACTGTCATGTCGTGGAGAGTTAGAGTGGAAGAAGAAAAAAGTGATGCGGGACATTTCTTTTTTTTTTTTTTTAATGTTTTGAGCATAAGGGAAGAAAGCACGTTGATGGCGGGGGATGGAGGAGGGGCCTGAGGAGCGTGGGGCTGGAGAAGAGCGGAGTCGTTGTCTGTTATTGTCTTCTCCTTTGTAAGCATGGGCGCCATGCTGTTCTCTTCTCCCATGCAGGTAAGACGAGGGTGTACCAGGGCGTCCGCGTGAAGACCACGGTCAAAGAGCTGCTGCAGAGGCTCCGAGCCCGGGAGGCCAACGGCAAAAAGCTCAAACCGGTAAACTCCCGACCCACCACCACCTGCCCCCTTTCCCCTCCCCTCTCCCTCTCTCTCCCTCTCTCCCTCTCATTCCATCCTTACTGTCACTCGACCTTTTCACCAACCGAACAGGCGATTCAACATCAATAAACTGCCCCTGTAAATGACTGACACGAGCACCCACCATTCGCATATATTTACAAGAAACACACACACACACACACAGGCACACACAGGAGAGAGGTGTCTTTCAGAGTCGGAGTAATTCAAAGGCAACTGTTTTTTGAAAAAATCTAATAATCTCGCCCTTCTCCCTCCCCATCCCACCTCTCCTCCTCTCCTTCTCGGTGGACAGATTGGACAGATATCCCAGGGTTCCTTGGATCTTCAGGATCTCTGCCAGTCCATATCGCCAAGTAAGTTCACCCATGGCAGCAATATCCAGGCGCAGTGTGGAATAAAAGTCATTAAAAAGCTATAGAGCTGCGTGCCGCGGCTTTTCTGACTCCACCCTGACTCGCGCCAGGCGCAGGCACCCACATGCGTGATGAAACCCTCAATTTGGAAAAATCCAAGTCCAAATTTGCATGTTCTCATGCAGTTCTAGTTACTGCATTCGAATGCATTGGCTGGCGGAGCCGTGACATCACTCTCTGAATTGGAAGGGCCTATTTAAATCACTCCCGGTGCTCTGCGCGCAGGGAACTACCGTTCAACCGTCACTTGGGTTAGGGGAAATTTGATCTTTAATTTTGAAGTGCAATTTCAATCCTGAGCGGGCTCTCGCACATCTGCATGTCTGCCAGGGTGTGTAGGTTAAATAACCATTAACGCCATGCAGGGGGTGTTCTGCTGAGCGCGCAGTCCATCGTATACCGTTGTTTTCTTCGTTTTATTGACTTTTGTTTTGGGGGGGTGGGCGGTGATTTGTCTCACTCGCAGACCTTCTCCTGCCGGCTCGCCATGTGGACCCCCCTCCTCCCATCACCCCGCCAGACGCGAGCAGCTGTGGCTCGCGCGCCCTCCCGCTGCGCGCCGCCCAGTTCCAGGTCCCCGACGGCTCGTGCAGCATCCCGATGCAGGGGGACGCGTTCAACGACCCCCAGCCGCCCGCCGGGGACATGAGCTTGTCCGGCAACTGCTACGCTGGAAACAACAGCAGCAGCAGCAACAACAACAACAACAACAACAACAACAGCATCGGTGGCAACGGCTACAACCCCTCCCAGCCTCCCCTCCACGCCCTCCCGCTGCCCTGGTACTATGGACTCTCCCCAGATGAGGACTATTATGGGCACGCCATGGTACGTTCTCTCCCACCGACACTGACGCAGCTCCGTTTGAAAAAAATAAAAATAAATAAATAAATAAATAGGGCATTTGAGAAATTGCAAATAACTTGACAGTTAAAAATACGTTGCACTTCGAAACCTGCACCTGGGTTCCTATCTTCCTGTCTCATATAATGCATATTATAAACAAACAGTCATGCCATGGTTGTTGCAATTAAAGCCTGATGTAGGCAACAACAATTCAAGGGCAACACAGTAATTCAAATTCAAATTCTTTAAAAAAAGAACAAAAATTCATTGAAACAGATTATGCACAATCTACCAAATAAAAGAGAGGATTAAAACCAGGGGCTAACACCTCAATCACGGTCTTACAATAATGAACATCTTCTGATCTCCCAGACAATTATTTCTATGACTCTTGGAGAAGAGGTTTGGTATAATTGGAGGTTTGTCCTCAGCAGAGATGTGTCAGGGCAATGAATTCAGCGTTGAAGTAATGAGTGCATATTTTCTGTGGCCCGCAGTCACATTTAGAGCATCTCATTTAGCTTCGATAGTAATCAGATCTGTTCGTCATCCATTGACAGCACAATGGTGCGGGTAACAAAAGACTTTGCAGGCCCGCGGAATAAGATCGTTATTTGGAATAGTTAGTGCGAGTCACCTTGAAAACAAAAAGGAAAGACCACTCACAGGCGCCTCTGCTGAGCCTGTGCCCTGTAGTGTCAATGTTGATGTTCGTCACATGACACCCTTGCACACTCCTGCAGAAAAATAATCCTCACCATCCTCCACATCGTTCTTCCCCTTTCAGGCACCCGGCTCTCCGCCGGAGTCACGGAAGCTCTGCAGCCCCGCGGATCACAGCAGCTACTCGCCACAGGACTCTTTCTCCTCCTCCTCCTCCTCCTGCTACGACTCGCCCACCAGGATGGAGTCCAGCCACCACGGCTTCGCCTCAGAGCACTGCCACTATCAGCACTGCGACCTCCAGGACTGTTACTGTCTGCCCCGCTGTAGGCCGGGCCAGCAGGAGAGCTTCGCTGCCCCCGAATACACACCGCACTACGCCCCCACAGACTATCCGTACGCCTGCCAGGTGGAGGAGAACTATTTCATGAGGGACCTGCAGATCCCCGAAATGTGCTACAACATACTATGATGGGACCGTCGGCAGTGTTGTTGTGTCGTTCACCACCCCCCCCCCCCCCCCCGCTGTAAATATGATTCTCCTCAAGTGCTTTCATTTCACTGTGCCATTACTTGCTTGTGCTTTGGCGCAGTTCGAATATGACGAATGCTGAATGGATGGAAAGGCGAATATTTTTGTATCAAATGCCGTTTTTTTATTACTTAGATTTATTTTCATACACATAAGTTCTTACTGTACTGAATAAAAATGTTGAAATCAACAACCTGCTTATGTTAATTTGTTACATATTCATTCACACTTGGTATAGGGTGAAAGCGCAGAGGATGGCAGAAGTCTCTGGTGCTGTGTCAGTGTCGGCTATTCCAGATCAACACTGCGGTTTTCTTCCACGCTGCAAACTGTCGGGTCTCCCCTCGCGACACTTTGCACTTGAGCAAAGGAATCCCGGGGGATTTGACCTTCAGGGGGGAAAGGTTCACTGGGTCTTGTCGATGACTGAGAGGTGAAGGGGAGCAGACTGACACGATGAGGTGACGCTCGAAAACGTCAACATTTCTCTTTTATTTCTCTCAAAAGAGTCCCAACCAAGGACGACTGTAAACGTACAACACTCGATATTCACCGCTGCCGTCCTTCCTCTTAGCTCGTCCGATGACCACGTGTCTCAGCTGCTTCAGCTACTTGACTTGCTCAGTGACCCGGACTGAGATAATGTGACTGCGGAGGTCTCTCAGGCGACAGTGAAGCTGAATCTGCAATGTGAATAGTACAGCGGAGGTCATGACCTTGGTAATATTTACCAAAAATTCTCACAGGTTAATGATGAGCACAAGAGACACTAATGAAACTGTTGAATGCGAGTATTTGGTGTATGCTCAATATGAGCACAATGTTCTTTCAAGCTTCTTCTTCTTTTAATGGTTTAATGTCCTGAAGTGCATGGGGTCTCTCCTGGAATGTTCTTAAACCAATATGGACCCTCAATAACAAAGATACAAATGTACGGATCCAATTTTGGATTGATTCATGTCGAAGCGTAGTCGTATGTATTGGTCAGCGAGCATTCATCCCAGCATCCGGCCCCTTGCTGCTGTTCCACCCGAGCGGATTCACATGACTCCATGGCCCCCTGCCCTGTGGTCCGTTTTTAATGTCGTACATTCACATTGTCGTGCGCTCAACAAACAAAACTGGCGGGCAGCAGGTCACAAATTGGACTGTGGCTTTGTGGGCAAATGAGGATCATGTCCTTTTGGAGAGGATTTACCTACAACTTCAACCTCTTTTGTATGAACAAACAAACAGTAACAACCTCACAGGGTGAGCTCGAAAGAGAGAAACACTGACGTCCCAGAGAAATGGATCAGTTACTGCGGAATCCAAGTGCTGTCAAATGAGAGAAATATTCACAACAACATAAAAGAATTGACTAAAACAATAGTGGCTGCGGAGTCACTGTTGACCATGTAGTCGGCCGTGCCTGTGTGCCCATTTGTATATGTCATTTCCCTTTCCATGTCGTCTTTATTGATTTGGATTCGTCCATTACAGGACAACAAGTGTCACTAGAACCTCACTCTGTGTCTGTTCCCCTCTTTTTCCTCACGTCGGTGTGTGTTGTGGAAAAGTCTAACACGATAAGTCTAAAAGAGAAAAGAGGGACGTCCCCAAATCAATGTCAGACTGTAAGATGTGTTTTGATTGAAAACATAAGAACAAATAGGTGACACGTTTCTTTTTACTGTTGGGCCCTTTCATTCGAAACATCTTAAGAATTCACACAAGGAATTGATGAACATGATGAAATGTTCTCTGTAGACAAAGGAAAGCTCTGCTCCCAATGTTTGATTTGTTGTTACCATGGCAGTGTTGTGAAATACCATGCGTGGCCAAAACAAAAACTGACCCTGCACAGTCTTCTTTCAGCTTTGTGGCTCCTGGCCGAGGAGCAGACTCACGGCTGGGGTCAGAGCAGGGAGGCACAGACACACACACACACACACACACACACACACACACGCACACAGCCCGACTTGCACTAAAGGCCGCTGCTGCTGCTGCTGCTGCTGCTGCCGGGGGGACACTTACCTGGTAAAGGTTTGTGTCCCCCGGGGCCGATGCCATTCTTGTGTGAAAAGAGCACGTCATAGTCCGGTCATTCACCTGCATGTCGTGACACAGGTTGTAAATAGTAGAACGAATGGAGGCAGTCATTTCAAACGGAGAGTGAAATGAACCACCACGTGTGTATTGCAATCCATATAGCCTTTTTCCCCCCACTGCCTCTCACTCGGTTTCGGTGACTTCCTTGCAACGCTCATCGTCCTGCTGCCGTTGATTTCGTAAAGGCCAGTTCTGTCACATGAAGTGGCATCTTTCTGTGCACAATTTGGAGCTTACGCATTGTGTTACCTTAGCCGGACGTGGCCAGACTAATACTCGAATGCATATTAGTCGGATGGGACCAGTCGGTTCATTTTTCGATTTTGCAAGAGACGTAGCCAACGGACGCGGGTCAAAAGGCCTCCGGACGCGACCGCACAGACCCGGCAAGCGGTGGGAGCAGCGAATCACGTGACGTCTGTCGCGCGACGCGAAAGTGTCAACAGACTGGAGCAGAGAGGAGATGTCTGTGATGATGGCGCCAACGTGTGTGAACCAGTTTGGATGTTTTTTTTGTGGGAGAAATGTGAAAATGAAAAAGTACTTTTGCTCAAATGCTTCTGCATCGGTGGCCTCCGATGTTTACAAGAGGCGCCTCTCTCCGCGTCACGGTACAAACCCCGCCCCTTATCGGATAATCGGTTGTGATTGGATTGGAAAAGTTTCTACCCGGGGGGGGGGAAATAACTTTCCAATGGAGGGGATCCACAACCGAGTCTGGCAGAGCAAATGAAATGAGCTCTCAGAAATCATCTGGGTCCCAGGCTGGTGATTCCTAAATGAAGTGTGTATCTTAACTGCGTGTAAAAACCTGGTTGTTACCACGGGCGAAAAACCTAATGCCGTGTAACTGTATGTGGCCCCCGTTAACCTCATAAAGTGCTGACAACAGCGTCTTTCAGCATTTATTTTTTCTCAGCCCGGAGCCTAATGGAAAGATGAATGTCAGAGGCCCCTGCGAGGCACGCGGTGTGCTGCCGCAGACAGGGGCGATGTTTAGGCCTCTCAGGCATTAAAGTGAAGAGAAAAAGAAGGGCCAGGGGAATGTGGGGTTCCTAACTGACACCAGGGGAGTTCAAACAGATCCAGATCTGATCCAACCTAACCTGATCTGTCTGCAGCTCCTCGCTCTGATCTCACACCGTAAACAAGGCTGCATTCTGCCGCCGCCGCCGCCGCCACCGCCGCCGCCGCCCCCGTCCAATGCAGTGTGTGTGTTGTTGACCTGCTTCATCCCTTCAGGTGTTTGATAAGGCCCTGAGAGCGTCTGATGAGAGAGCAGGGAATTAGCGGCTCACACTGTCTGGCCTATTGTGAAGTTCATTAATCACAACACCTCTCCTTATCAGTCGGCTCTCAGTGCCGGGGGGGGATTGGGGGATTTTTGAGCGGGAGTTTACAAACTAACGTCACTGTCGCAGAAACCACAAGTGTGTCTGCATAAGTCAGAGGGCATTTCTTTTTTCTGATAGTGGAAAAAATCCCACAATGCATTTTTCTGCCTTCGATGGACTAATGTCACAAGTGTCCGCGATCTCGATCTGCTGCGCGTGGATCCTATTGTGCAGGGGAAAAGCCAATGACGGATTTCAGAGGGAATCTCTGACTGCTTGTCATTTGCACATCTAAGTCCGTCAAAGCCTCATGTTAACTTTCAGAGGAACTGAATAACTTCAATCGAAAGTGCATTAATGGCTAATACGAGGCCTTGAATACGGCAATCAAGATAAATTCAAATATACACCTGGGCCACTGCCTGCTGCTGTCTCTACCTTTCCTTTGACTGCCACGAGGCGGAACCGGCAGCGTTTGGTCGCCTGAGGGTCCAGGGCCCCGGGACAGCTGCCTGCTTTGCATGATTGCCAATCCTGCCTCAATTGTCCTGACAAGATAACCAGCAGTTTAACATAATCATCCCAACCACTTTCTTTGGGGGGGGGGGAATGGAAAGTTGGGGCGGCTCCTTGCGTCCCAGAGAACGACGTGTGCACAGTGACACGCCGCCAGTTGGAAAAATGGGTATCATCTGGTGAGGAAGACTCTTCTCACCGCTACACCGCTGCAACCTCTACGCCATTTGCGGCGGCAGTTTCCTTCTCCCTTCCAACCTCCTCCTCGGCCCTCCGGGTCAGAGATTTGTCCCAAAGCCATACCAACTGGTCTGAGTGATTTGCCAACTGTTCTGATACCTCCCATTTCATTTTTTTGATGTCCAATCAACAACACCGTCTGATCAAAGGTTCTAACTCGTCAGAGCAACGGACCACGTGACGGGACATATCAAAACTGAACGCTTCTTCTTCGAGCGGAAATGTTGCGTAGAGTTCGGGATAGCGGAATCAAAAAGGCAGCAGCGGCCATCTTGGTTGTAAACGAAAAAATGCTTCAGAGGCGCTTCTCTGTCTGTAATATGACATCCACCCCAAATTTGATACATGGCTGTAATTGACCGCGACCTGTCAGCCAGTCTGAGACAGACAGAGAAAGAGATAGAAATCTGTCAGAACGGGAGGGGGGCCAGACCCCTCTCGCGCAGTAATTGGGGTCCAATGGAGCCCGCTGTGCGCCTGGGAACACTCAAAGCTTAAGAAGTGGTTTTATACACTTGCCATTATTTATACCTCACCCACAGTTTAATCACGGAGGTCTACCTTCATAGAGTTCCTGGAAGTTCAGGCGTCGTTGTTTTTTTTTCTTCTCTCACATGGATTGTGTGGATTCTGGGACCTGGACTCCAAATAAAGTTCATGAGCACAATTTGTAATGCCACAGCATAGGGTTTGAATACTTTCATGAAATGAGAGAATCCAATACATTTGCAAAACTTAATGAAAACATGTTCTCACTCTGTCACGATTGGGTTATTGAGTGTAGCCCGACGGGCAAGAATGGCAATTTCATATATTTCAAATTAAATCTACCACCCAAAGTGTGCAGAAAGTGACGGGGACTGAAGACTGCCAGAATCAACCGTATCTAAACATATCTCATCCCCACCGTCACCAACAGCGAGCTTTTGTACCGACACCAAACTCCGACATTGTTCCGCCGACTCTGAGTTAAGGAGGTTTATGTATGTTACTGATACGTCATCGTCTCGTGATCTTATGTAAATGAAATATAGACAACACCCGACTGAACTCAGAGATACCTTTCAGAATAGATTTGTACCTTTCTAGGCATGTTTTTCTCTGAAACTCGGCCTGGGGGCTTTTGCTCAGTGTCGTGACTTGTCCTCTGATTGATGGAGCAGCAGGAAAAGTATGTCAATTTTTTTTTCTTTTTCTCCTGGAGTCTTATATCATTAAAAATGGCAAGTTGAATCCAGTTTTGAATACTGAGGCATGAGCTCTTCCTGCAGCGATTCGCCCCGGTGCCTCGTGGACTCATCGGTGCCAAGCAAGTTCAGTGCACTCACCTTGAACTGGCTCGCTGAGCATTTGACCCTGGCCACAGCCAAGACCGAACAAAACACACAGACTGAAAAATCAGGGCTTGGTGTTTTCCTTCCTGTCAACATCTCCAAGCCTCACCCTCACTCCTCAAAACTGAATGCAGTGTATCAGCGTTAAACACTGAGGAATTGGAGAGTGTGTATTGTGTGTGTGTGTGTGTGTGTGTGTGTGTACTAAGTGTATTAGATCCTGTTGGCGATATCCCATCATGCTCCTGCTGAGCCATCGCTTGTGGAAATCCCCCTGCACAGACCTGCCAGTACCAGATCAGTGTGAGGATACTCCCTCATTCAGGCGTCAGCAGAGTTTCTCAATCGGCGCCTATTTGCGTTCGAGCATGCCGACAAGGGCAACAATCTTTTTTTATGACGGCATTTCATCTCTATAAAAACAGCGTTTATCCATTTATAGGCAAATGTACGCCAGGGCCTTCGTCGACACAGTTATCGACCTGCAACTGTCGTTGTGGGTGCAGACTGTACATTATTTTAGTGCAATAAAAGACACTGCGATATCTTGGCAAAGTGCAATAAAAACATGTTTAACCTTTAAGCTAGCGTGGGAGACAAGCGTTCAAAATGCTTTGGAGGAAATCAAAACAACAAAACAAAATGAAAAGAAAATGTCAGGGTGTGCACGCCGGGGAAATGGACTTGTTATAGCAGCAGCAAGAGTCAAGGCATCAGGAGAAGAGGTAGAAGTATCATAAACAAAAATAGCACAAAATACATAAATAAGAAATACAGGGGAAAAAACTATTTTTAAAAAAGTGCCTTGTTAAAGAATTTTAAAATGTGGAGTGGTTTGAAGTTAAAATAAGTAGTAAATAAATATGCATATATATATAATGTATATATATTGCACAAGATGACACAAGTTGTATGGTTGTGGTGGATGGTTATATCTATAGAAAGTACAGAGGGTGATAATGAATAATTAGTGTGATGAGATACAGTATGGCAGTATGACAGTAGCGCAGGTATTTTATTGTGTAATGTTGTGATGGGACGACATCAGCACAGAAACGAATCAAACTGTGAGAAGGAAAATGAGAATAATAATGGGAATAATAACGATTGCAATAGTCTGCACTTCACCTGACCCCACTGGATCCTCTCCGGCAGGGAACTTTTAATGCGCAGGCACAAATAAGGGCACCAATAAATGCTCTCCGCTGTTTACCGCAGACTCGCCTCCCCCTTATCTGTCAGGAAGCACGAACAGGAGATCCAGTGCCAAGTCAGTGGCGTTCCTCGTTGAGAGAAGGCACAGCACAATGGTAATAATTGCCGCAAGGTTTCAAAAGCATATCAAAAACCGCAAGAAAGAAAATGGTGCCCTGTCACCACTGAAAAATAAAAATAGGACACGAAAAACTTTTTGGGACTGTGTCTATTGCACAGTAGGGAGACGAATGAAAGTGTATAATGTCACCTGTGTAGTTGTCCCCTCTGCGTCATTTATACACGTAGTGCTTCATTGATTTAAAATTTGGACATTACGTTCACGTTTAAGAAGGGACTCTGTTTCCAACAAAAAATTTGCAGTTTGGTTGCATAGACACATCATTTCTCAGAGGTCGCCCTGGAAGTTAAACGAATGCCCCGCTCAGCTCTACAGTGTTGCTGCTGTGCAGCCTTTGTCGGAGTTCCTTCTTCAGATAACCGATTCATTATCGGATTCATGGAATCAGTTCCTCGGACACTGTGCTTTCTCTGGCCCTCGCAAAGAAGTTTGAGCAGCGCAATCGGAGCTCTCGCCTCTTCGAATCCCATCATGACGTGTAACGACGGAGAGATAAGGAAACCTTTCCAGTCACAGTGCAACATTAGACCTTGGCAACCTTTTGGACGAAACATCATCGCGGCGGAAGAGGAAAAGACGGATGGTGAACAGTGTAAATAACATTGCACTGCATTTCGCAACAACTGATAAGTGAGCCCTTGTGTGTGTGTGTGTGTGTGTGTGTGTGTGTGTGTGTGTGCGTGTGTGTTCATATCAGGGGTTGTACACATGGAAGGTAACACACTGTACAGCTACACTGAGAAAGTGACAGGCAAGTCTTATATTTACACATCAAACACAAGGGCGGACGGAGGGCGAACACACCTGAGATAGTGTTGCTTTTTCTATTTGGAAAGTAGGTTAGTCAACACGGCTAAAGTCATGGCTTCCATATAAATCACATGCATCGACTACAACAACAAAAAAAGACAGAACAAGAGAGCGTGAATCAACCTGTATGCGATGAATCAAAGCTCTTTTGTTTACTTCTGTTTGGTGTCTGGCAACACTTTCTGAATGAAGTGATTTATTTAAAGTCTTCGTACTCGATGGCGGCTAGAGCAAATTAAAAGAGAAGCGCCCGCCGCATATACACAGGTTTAAACCCAGAGAGAGAGAGACACGTGTTCACCCTCCTGGCATTGAGACGTGACCTGCATGCGTTGTGCTTCTCATGAGATGAACTGCGGAGATTTCTGAAGAACAGGTGAAAAAATGTCAGGCATCTCGCTCCGTCTGAAGATAAGCGGGACTGCATGCGCTCGGGGAGGACGGGCCTTGGCATGACTGCGCGGGTTCCAGGACCACTCCTGTTGTTGGTGTTGAGCCTCCTCCAAATGGCTGCTTTTCCTTCACAGATTGAAAACCAAGATAAACGGTGTCAGATGTTGCACAGTTTTTTTTTGTTCTTTTCTTGCACAAGCTCCGTGGGCCTTTGCTTCACACACTCTTCACGGGGTTACATCCGGCACACATGCTCCTTGTTAATCATGTGCAAACAGGTGATTTGATAGGGGGTCCGAACATGATATAATAACCACCTGAGCCGCTTGAAAAGGGAAATTAGACTTAACTCTTTGCTGTCGGCAAAGTGGGGCCCCACTTTAGTTTTACGACCTGAAAAAAACCTTATCTACAGTGATAAGGGCTGACAAGTGGACATAGCGTAGGAGGCCGTGGACGCAACAATTGCTGGTGTATCAGGCTAAAACAATAGTTGCTGTACAATGTCACAGAATGACTTTTTCTACAACCTTTCGTGAGCGTGCCACTCGTCATGGGGCATTGTACATCCAAAGTAAAGCTGCAACTCGCGATTATTTTCATAATCGATTAATCTGTCGATTATTTTTCCCCGATTAATCGATTGGTTGTTTGGGCCATAAAATGGCATAAAATGGTGAAAGATGTCGATCGTGTTTCCCAAAACTCCAAGAGGATGTTTTGTTTGGTCCACACACCAAAGACGTTTCAGTTTACCGTCACAGAGGAGCAAAGAAGCCAGAAAATATTCACATTTGAGAAGTACGAAATCAGAGAAGTTTGACTGATTTTTTCATAAAAAACTACTTGAACCGATTAATCGATTAACAACATAGTTGGCGATTCGTTTAGTAATCGATTACTATTATTATTATAATTAAAAAATTCAAGTTTTCAGCCTTTTGAAAAATGCTAAGTGTCTATTGTGTGATCCATTCAAAAGCTCCAAAACAGCAGCTAAATGAACCGTTAATTCAATTCAATTATATATATATACGTGTATATATACGTATATATATATATATACACATAAAATACAATACCAAATTATTGATAAAGCCATTGGAAACATAAACCCTTTAAAAAGGATGACATATTATAAAGTGCTACTCGTGATTGAACAGCAGAGGGATTATGAAAGATCCCCAACAGGGGCAAATTCCGTAATATGTATTTTTCAGCCTCATTGACTGTGAGATTTGTGGGGCCCTGGGGCGCATCCTTGGCCCGGCCCGTGCCTCGCGTGTCCCGGCCTTGCACGTTATCCAAAGGTGCCGCACAGGCAAGTTACTGCAACACCTCCCGGCCCTAAAAATGGAACATTTTAAAGGGACTGTTGTACAACAGTGTTACTGTACGCGGCAGCCGCGTCGGACATCTCTCACTTCAAATTCTTTTTGCACTTCCACAAACTTTTTATGCCGTCTTGTCTTTCTATCCATGAGACTCAGAGGGTCGCACTGCTGGATTTCAAAGGAAACCCTCTCGGCAGCATCTCAGCCCCTCCCAGCATTTGTTTTGTTGTTTTCCCATTTTGTGATTCTAGGGGACTGACATCGTGTAATACGCCATCCCCATCACGTGTGCAGTATTTGTATATTTTCTCCCCTGTGATATGATCTCAGGTCTTGCCAGGAGTGGAATTTGAGTTGCCACGCCTGTCACAATGTCAGTTTCCCCTTGGGGGGGGATCCCTGAGACTCAGAGGCCTTCACCAGAGTCACCGCCACGAGCAAAAACCCTCAGCTTAGGTGCACTGCTTTACTGCGCGTTGAGAAAACAAAAGCCACGGAGACGAGAAAGTTCTTTTTCTTACGGAGACATGGTTGCATTTCATTAACTGCTCCGGTTTCCTTGGGGAGAAGAAACACTTTGAAGTAGGAGCCTGTATGGCAGTATGATTAAAATACAAAAATACAATTTCTTATTCATCAGGCATCGGAGAAGCTTTTCTGTTGCAAGGCCGACTGCATTTCGACAAAACTTTGTGCCCATAACTTTTTTTCACAGATAAGTTCTCACTGGACTAAATTAGCACTGCCAAATCCATAGTGTGCTTTCAAACACACACACACACACACACACACACACACACACATACAAGGAGAGAGAACCAGCAGTACAGGATATATGATCATTCTTCAGCCTTTTTTGTAAACTGACAGCAATAATGACTTGATGACTGATTTTATTACCGAGGCAAATGCCTCAAGGCTATGAAATCAGCACTAATGTTAACTGGTCTTTAGAACTCTGCCTCTGACATGACTCCATATCGATTCGGAAAAAAACGCATCTTCTTCCATCTTCATCTTCAGTGGCGATGGACACGGGCCTCTGTCAAGTGCATAAATACATGCTCAATAACAAGAAGATGCCAACAGTTTCATATGATTTTTACAACAAAAATGTATGCTAAATCGCACTTTGTGGACACAAAGAGTAAACTAAACTTCATTTTGGCAAGAAAATCTAGTGGGTGGTTTGTTCCTTTGCTGCCTAGTATGTATATTAAAACAAGTATAAGGCTCTAACTGTAAATAAAACAATACCAAAAGAGGTGTAACTATAAACACGAACACCGTTAATACAACTTGTTTGTGGCTACCATGTATGGTTGTAAAAAAAATTTAAAAAAAATATTTTAAAATCTTGGATCAAATTGAAATCTGGGATCGATCAGAAATCATCAGACACGTTTTGGCAAAATTGCTTATAAAGGCTGGCATTTTGAATAAACCCTGTTTTCAACCCTGAAAATGGAGGTGATCTATTAATCATTACCCAAACGGTCCCTCGTAAACTGTTTGCTTCAGCTTTGACCTACTGTACCTCTTGGGAATGTCAGCAGCCCACACACTTTTCCCATGAAATGCTAACGTCGTCATCCACATCTTGCTGTGTTCACCTTCAAACTCGACTCCACTTAAATTTTGGTTTTAGATCGCTTGGTTAATTGTGTTGATAAGTGTTTTGCAGTTTGTCCAGAGGTCAGTTTTGCATTAGACTGCAGCGGTGCGTGTCACTAAACAAATCTATAATAAATCCAACGACCACAAATTAAACTTCAGAGTTCCTTTTTTTCAGCTCTGGGAGACTTGCTCCATTTCCAACCCAACAGTGTTATTGGAAGTTACATTAACCGCAGTTACGACATCAAGAGCCTGGTTAAAATAAACGGAAATGAAAATGACACTGAATGGAAGAAAGGTGTATAAGCACAGGGCCCCTGAAAAAAATGCAAAGAGTAAAAATACTACTCCTGCATCACCAGTATAAACGTATGGACGCTCATATTTTCAGACATTGGGCATGAAGAGTGAGCTGCTGTAGGAGTCTTTGTCATCCTCGTCCCCATCCTCCCCGCGTTCCTCCAGAAGTTTGTCCAGTAGGTTTGGCGATCCGGGCTCTCCCTCCTGATCTTCGTCCAGGGACTGGCCTTGTGGCTCAGGGTCCAGCCGGTGGTCCGGACGCTGTGGCAGGTCGAGGATCTGGAGCTGAGGCTCTGCGCCCTGGGTCTCCGGCTGAGGGATCATTGCGGCGAGCGACATGGACAAGGGCATGTGCACCAGGGGGGAGCCGGACAGGGCCGCAGAGCCCGGGGCGAACTGGACCCCTGGGTTGGCCATCGCGGATATGGTGGTGAGGGGCTGCGACCAGGGGAAGTAGGTCAACCCCGAGTCTGGGAGCTCCATCGGGGGGAGCGAGGCTGGTGCGGGGCCCACCGGTATGGTCTGGAAAGGTCAGCAAAGCAGACAGGAAATGTTACTGTTGCTGTTACAGGAACAAAAACTAGCGACGCTTTTTTCTTTTTCTTTTTAAATGCTCAAAACGGCAAACTGTTCTTGCTTTCAGAATGCAATATAACAAACGCACGCACACACGCACACACACACACTTTTGTTTTTTAATCAAAATAGCACTCGCAATATACCTACAGCTAATGGATTTGTGCTGAAATGTTCTCATCCTCCTCTGGCACATTTGTCCGACTCAAATCATTTCCGAGCTCGTAGTCTGCGCCAGACAGTGTCAGTATTGGCTGTTTGACAGAAACGCATTCGCTCTGGCAGCACAGCAGCTATCACATTCTATTGCATTCCAGTGCCGCCTATCGCGGTTGCCAAAGCCAGTCGGGACAAGACTCAAAACAGTCTGTATGATTGTAGGGAAGCCCCTGCTGTTGAGCCTGGACGACAAGGGGCCACATGCCCAGCTGCTCTCGGGGAGCACGTTGGGATGGCTGCTCCGAGCGGCCCGCGCGCTGGGCCCGAGGGCACGGCAATAACTCTTCCTTTTGTTTCAGCCACTTTTAAGCACCACACGCGGAATGCACAAACATAAAATGTACGATCGATCTACTGACAAATCTTCGGGGGTTGCAATTTCTGACAACGCGTGTTTTTTGGCGCGCACACGTTCAGTTCACCCTCTCTGACGTTACCAGCTCCTCAAAAGAAAAAAGGGAAGAAGTTGTTTGGAGTGGAGCATGACTTGAAGGTACAGCAGGTACCTGCCAAGGTTGAATTCCCTCGCAAGGTGCTCCAGCGGTTCCGCCAAAGAGTCTGAGCTCAGGGCATAACCGCCGTTTGCCATAGGTGTTGATTGTCATCCCCCTTCTCCAAGAAAAATACATTTCTACACCGCTGCAAGGAATACATGTCACAGGTAGATTGCCGCCAGATTATTTTCAGTAAACTCACAGCAACGCGGACATGTCGATAATTTACTGGTGCAGTACGTGTCTGTCATGTCCCCAATATGTTGACACTGATCATATCAGTCCAACGTTCACAGGCAACTTGTTTGTTCTTGATCTAAATGTTTTCAAGGCACAGTGCGAGACCCTCACATCACCTCACGGCGTCCTGTTCATCAGCCTCTTGGCCCGAACCTTAACCGAAAACCTCTTTTGGAACCCGACCGTAACCACAGGACTGCTCTCCGGATGAAAGCCACCCGTCCGTGCCGTGACTGCTGTGTACACCTGCGGTCCGTCCCCCAACCACCTGTTGTTCCGTTGTCTCTGAGCGATTATCATGATTGTTTATCAAGCATAACATTATCCATACTGAGCACAAGTTTTGTGTCAAATGGAATGCGTCATTGCCAATTGCACACTGCCATTCCCGTTTTATGAAGCTCTGTTTTGTCAAGTTGCAACATAAGGACCATTACTAAATACTGTGTATATATACTGTATATTCTATGTGCGGAGTGTCTTTTTTTGTATAATTATTATTACACAGAACATTTAGAGGACTGGAATTTTCTTTTTCAAGTCCTCTAAAAAAATGCTTTGCACATTACAGTAAAACGTAGCGTCCAAAACAAACTAAAATGAATTAGAAATAAAAACAAAACATATTGATACAAGTGTATGGTTGTTGTTTTTTTGACAAAAGGTCAAATGGAATCATACAAACTGTTTAAATTTACACAATGTATCTGACAAAGACGCACATTTTCACAGCAAACTCGTTTGCCAGACCCATTCCATTTTGCTCCTTCGGTAAAGTAAGCTAGTAAGTTTGACATTTCCTAAGAAACGCATGTCGCTGTTGCAGTTTATTTGCCTGCCCTGGAGCAGGGTCTTGTTTTCATTCCCTTTTCCGTGCGTGCATGCGTGAGTGTTCAGGATCTGATTGGTCAGGGCCGGTATCTCCTCCTGTCCCCCCCCTCCCATTTTTTCCCCTCACCCCAAAACGGTCGAGACGGATGTTTCTCCCACAACTGAGTCCGGTTCTGCCGGAGAGCACTTCCGGTTAAAAGGGAGTTTTTCTCATCCACAGTCGCCAAGTGCTTTTCCTCATTGTGGGATTGGTCGAGTTTTCCCTGTTATATCGGAATTCTGACCTCACCGTGTCAAGTGCCTTGAGACGATGATTGTTGTGACTTGGCACGATACAAATAAAATTTGTATTACACTGAGGTCTGTCTACCAGATTGAAACTACATGTTTGTGCCATGAACGTGTTCAGTCAAAGTGCTATCAACCGAGTTTATGCTGAACCCTGCCTGCCCCTCCGAGGACCGTAAAAACTGTAGGTGCTGCCAATAGTCAGCAGGACTGCGACAGACAATGTGTTAAGTGTCTGTGTGTGTGTGTGTGTGTGTGTGTGTGTGTGTATGTGTGTGTGGGAGAGAGAGGGAGGGAGGGAGGGAGAGCGACAGTGGGGCAAAGAGCAACGCACACAGCTCTCCAATGAAGCAACACTACGTTACAGATCTTTTCTGTTTCAATATAAAATTGTGTCAGGATAAATTACACTATGGATGTATTTTTTCTATATATACATATACACTGAACAAATTTATAAACGCAACACTTTTGTTTTGGCCCCCATTTTTCATGAGCTGAACTCAAAGATCTAAGACTTTTTTTTTTATGTACACAAAAGGCTTATGTCTCTCAAATATTGTTCACAAATCTGTCAAAATCTGTGTTAGTGAGCAGGAGATAATCCATCCACCTCACAGGCGTGGCATATCAAGATGCTGATTAGACAGCATGATTATTGCACAGGTGTGCCTCAGGCTGGCCACAATAAAAGGCCACTGTAAAATGTGCAGTTTCATCACACAGCACAATGCCACAGATGTCGCAAGTTTTGAGGGAGCCTGCAATTGGCATGCTGACTGCAGGAATGTCCACCAGAGCTGTTGTCCGTGAATTGAAGGTTCATTTCTCTACCATAAGCCGTCTCCAAAGGCGTTTCGAGTGGCCCATGGTGGCGGTGGGGTTATGGTATGGGCAGGCGTATGTTATGGACAACGAACACGGGTGCATTTTATTGAGATGTGTTGCACTGCGTGAGGCAAATGGTGGTACTGACTGGTTTTCAGCCCCCCCCCCCCCCCGGACCCCACCAATACAGTAAAACTGCAAATTTTACAGTGGCCTTTTATTGTGGCCAGTCTAAGGCACACCTGTGCAATAATCATGCTGTCTAATAAGCATCTTGATATGCCACGCCTGTGAGGTGGATGGAGAAGTGCTCGATAACACAGATTTAGACAGATTTGTGAACAACATTTGAGAGGAATAAGCCTCTTGTGTACATAGAAAAAGTCTTCGATATTTGAGTTCAGCTCATGAAAAATGGGGGCAAAAACAAAAGTGTTGCGTTTATAATTTTGTTCAGTGTAGATATATATATATATATAATATTTTCCCCTTCCGGTTCAACTAGATTCTATCCAGTCTTTGACTTTGATTTTTAAGTGAAATAACACTTGCAGTGTTGCAAAGACCGCATCTGTCGCTAAAGTCAGCGCTTCAAGTTTTGAATAACTTCTTCCTGAGCATTGACAAGTGACTGCTGCACCCGGGACCGCTGGAAGCAGATGTTCCGCCTACAACTGAGTCCAGTTCTGCTCGAGGCTTGTTCCTGTTTGAAGGGAGTGTTTTTCTTTCAACAGTCGGCAAATGATGCTCATTATGGGAACGCTTGGGTTTCTCTGTAATATGTAAAGTGCCTTGCGATAATGCATGTTGCGATTCGGTGCTCGACAAATAAAATTGTATTCAATTGGGAATTCTTTCTTTTTCTGTCTCTTCTTGCACTAATTGTGCCAGTGTGTTGTTTTCCAATGCATGGTCTTGCCTGCTAAAGCCACAAATGTACTTTTGATCACACGGGGAGTTATCTCCTATACTCACCCCAAAGTTAGTGAGCAGCGGCGTGTGTGTGTAGGTCAGCATGGTGTAGCTGGGGCACAGGGTCTGCATGTACACGTCTGCGGTCAGGGTGGTGGCTGGGTAGGCCAGAGTCTGAGCTGAGGGTTCCTGCTGGCTGTATTCAGGCGACGACCACGGCATTATGGCAGGCTGCAGGACAGGCCCGGTGGCCAGGGGTGGAGATTTCCATCCTGTGCACTGCGGCCCTCCATCTCCGGCAGCAGCTGACAGCTCAGCTGCGGTGCCGCTGGCAACGGCCGCGCCGTAGGTGGCTGGATTTCAAAGAGAAGCTGCGTGTGAGTCTTTCGAAAAACACTCATGGGCACATGCTTCATTCACAGGAGTCAGTTAAGGTTAATGAGTCTACTAACGCTTGGGTGTTGCTTTGATCAAATACCTTGTGTGTATGGCGACTGGTTGTTGCGTGCGATCTCATCCTGAAAAGTGGGAAAGAAAAGTGCGTTGAGCATGTAAATGACTGCAGAACATCCATGAGCACATGTTGCTGCTGCAGAATGAGACCGTGTTGATATATAAATATGCAGTATTTACATTTGTACCCATCAAGTCCAGGTGTGAGCAGAAGCTGAGTTGGGTTTGCACTTGAAGAGTGTGTGTGTGTGTGTGTGTGTGTGTGTGTGTGTGTGTGTGTGTGTGTGTGTCTGTGTCTGTGTCTGTGTAAAAAAAGACAAACAAGTAAGTTCAGTTCAGTATATGTAATGTTTTTTTGTCACAATGTGGGAGCTGAAAAGGCAAAAATTATAATATAAGCTCAATGACTCTCTGCAGTCATTATCATCCCACCCTCCACTTCCTGTGTGACCTCCCTGCTTCAAACATGACCGCCCATTGGTCCGTCATGCATAGCCACGTGCATGTAATCTTTTTCCGAAAGACACGAGTGCGCACATTTGAAAAAAAAAGAGGAAATGCATATGCTCTGTATGCTCCCCACGAGGGTGAGTAAATAACATGTCGCGGTTCAGTGCAGGAAAGAGACTGTGATGAGAAAAACCGCCAGAGGTAATGGGGGAGAGCAGCGGCAGCAGGGACAGTACTGACAGCTCGTGTCGGTGCTTCAGGTGGTGCTTGACACAAGCCGCAGTGAAAGACTGCATCCCGCCGCCTGCAAGCCAGCGGCGGGGCATGTGCTGGCAGGTGCCTGAAGAGCTGCGCAGGTACAGGGGATACTCAAAACGCTGTGGGTGAAATGTTAAATGGACAGTTTGAAATGCTTTTGGACAGAAATCGGTGTCAAAGCGAACCGGCAACGTTTTTTCTGCCTCAGATTAGGTGCTGGTAAAAAGGGCATGGCGAGTCGCCTCGCCGCAGGAGAGCAGCAATGAACCTGACACACTACGTGGCGAGATAAGCACTGACATTTTAACAAAGCAGATTGGTAAAAAAAAAAAAAAAGCGGGGCCTCAAACCAACGCTCTGTGGCTGCACAGCACAGGAATCTTCTTTATGCCCGCCCGCCGGCCTTCACGCTAGCCTCCATAATTTTGCACAGCAGTGTCGTGGTTTGCCTCACAGCGAGAAGGTTCTGGGTTCGCATCCCGCTACGAACCAACCAGGGCCTCTGTGTGGAGTTTGCATATTCTCATCGTGTATGCGTGGGGGTTCTCTCCGGGTTCTCCGGCATCCTCCCACAGTCCAAACACATGCAGATTGGGGTTAGGTTCATTGGAGACAATAGATTGAGTTTGATTGTGTGTCTCTGTATGTTGGCCCTGCGATACACTGGCGACCTGTCCAGGGTGAACCCCGCCTTTCGCCCAATGTCAGCTGGGACGGGCTCCAGCCCCCCGCGACCCTTAATGGATACAGCAGTATAGATAATGGATGGATGGATGGGACCGGATGGGAGCCGCCCTCTGATTTAAAGGGGGAAGCTTTTGGACATTAAAGAGACAGTTCACCCTGATTGTGCTTGCATGTTTTCATTTGGGTGAGCTGCCCCTTTAATAACTATGCAGCTAATAGCATTGAATTCATCAGATTTAGCAACCATGGCCTGATTACTATTAATTATTTATTACTGTAACTGTCCACGATTAAAGGAAATTTTTAAAAAACATTTATGATGTGACAATGCTATTATAGATTTGGTTAGCTTTACACACAGAAACAACTTGGCTAGATTTTCGGTGTGTCTCATATCAGCGGCCCAATGATTTGTCGAACCCTCCATCACGACCCCCCTCCCTGTGCAGACCTCGCGGCTTCATTACAACATGACCTGACCTGCTCCTTTGCCCCTGTCGTGACACTTACAGCCACTAGAGGGTTTGGCCACTTGCATTTGCTCTAAAGGACTGTCGGAGCCTCACACAATTGCTCCATGTCACTTCACAGTGTGCATAACTATGTGTCGTAAGTAAGATGCTCTTTTTTTCCAATGGGATTCGAGCCTCAGAGATTGATAGTGCTCTCGTATCTGCAGCTTAACACGGAGCTGCAGGCGGTTGGAGGAGCAAAGAGACTAAAAACGGGGAAAACGGCTCGCAGTGTGAGCAGGGGGTTATTATTTGCTGCAACTATTGTATAGTTGCAGCCACTGCCTCACAGTGACAGCTCCAATCAGACATAAAACCAGACCTTGTTCAATTTCGTTGCATAACGCACACGAGGGTTGTGTTCATTTTCTCACCTACCTCTTATCAAGACAGCGAAAAGAGAGGCGTGATGCTGCTCGGTTAATCAGGTGGAAAACATGTGCACACAGTAGATTAGACGCATTGGAACGGGGTATTCAAAGATAGAAGTGAAGCTCCAGGACTCTCAAAGGTCAAGAGAAATGAATTCTGCCCATAATAGATAAGGGGAACTGACTGAGGAGCCTCGTGGATGATGTCCCCGGTCCGTGTCAGAAGGAATCTTCATGTGCCAAGGAAATGTTCCCACAGTGAAAGGTGAGCATAATCAATTACATTTTACCAGCCTGAGCCGTATGCGAAGCATCATGTTGCTTTTCTTCTTTTCTCTCTCTCACTCGAATGGCAGGGTGCGTATGCGGGGAGTTTGTGCATGTGAGTGTGTGTGCGCATGAACGTGTCGGCCCTCTGGTGTGAAGAGATGTAATAAATAGCATGTGGGAGGGCTCTCTGGCAAGGCTGCGAGTTATTTTGCATAGGGCTGTGTGCCCAGCCCTGGAGCCATGAAGGCAATGGTTGTAACTGTCATGGAAAAACACCTGGATTATATAAGGAGAACCCCCCCACACACACACACACAGACACACACACACACACACACACACACAGACACAGACACACACACACACACCGTCCCCTCGCTCCGCTGGCCTGCGGTCCTGACTGCTCCATTCCCCGCGCAGACCTTCTTTCTTTCAGCTGAAAGAATGACATCCTGGAGACTAAGGGCGATAAATCATCAGAATGCAACCACGGGAGCATTCGCAATGCAGCATACTGTATCTAGACGGTAGCCAGGAAGCACACCGAGGAAAGAAGTGATGTTGTGTTTGTCATGGAGACACAACACCCGCAAAAAAAGCCTTCAAGCGCACTTTCAAAGAATAGTCCCTAAGTCGTCATTGCTCCATATTTTAACCGTTAGAATAAATCATACTCTGCTTATTTGTTCAATGACTTATCACCGTTTCACAAAGGACACAGGGAACGAGGTGCTTTCACAGTTCACCATGTTCTCTGGGAAGAGATTTTGCTTGGAATGGCTGGATGCCGACATGTATTCCAGGGACTTCTTCATTGTTATGTATGAGATGTGTCAGCAGGTAAATGTAACAGCATGTTAACCTACTATTTGCGTCAGACTTCAACCGAGCGCCTACTGCGCTTGAGCCGCTCTCCAGCCAGATCTTGTCGAACTTGTCCCAAGATTGATGTAATGTTGACGGAAACATTTATTTTGGGGGGATTTTGACCGATGAACTCTGACCAGGATTCACAATCTGGTGAATTAGTGAACTGATTCCAAGTTAGTTTCATTTTGTATGTTTGCTACAGTGGGATCAATACAATTTTTCCCCAAACAACACGTTTAAAAAGTGAGACTGGAGTTAATTTTCGCTACATGAAACCAACTTCCCAACCTGTCAAATTCGTATATTCAAGACATTTCAATATTGATTCTTGTATTTTTTTGACTCTTTTACGCCTCTTGAGGGACCTGTCTGTGTATTCACGTCCGTGTCATTGTGCCACAGTGTCCTCACCGGAGTAGCGGGCGCTGCCTTGGCGCTGTGCAGCTCCAGAGTCCTCTTCCTCCTCAGCAGCTCTTTGACTGGGTCCCTGACTCGAACACCCTGGTACGGTCTGGACCTGGCCAGCGCTGGTGTTGCCGCTTGGAGGGGCCAGAAACAGAAAGAAACAGAGGTCACATGACAACACACGACTCCGATTACCTTCAGCTCGGTCTCGAGGGAATCTCTGTTCGGGATTCATAGAGTTCATGACCATGAACCCAGACAATTTAAACATATACAACTTCTTCATAACTGGAGAAAAACTCCATCTGCAGATGAAGATAATCTGACAGAACAGATACTAATGGACATTGTGGTAGTGTTACGCAGTGGGGCCGTCAAGGGCCCCCCCATGAAATCACTGACGCCCCCAGCAGCCCCCCCCTGGAGTGTTGCATTTAGCATATGCACAATATGCTACATGATGGTAAAATGCTTCTATCTGATATTTTACATTGGGTAGTATTTATTTTAATCATAGTTAAATAGTATAGCTAGGTCTAAGAACAATAATAAATAAAAACAAATGCAGCCAGCCCAGCAGCTCGTGTTTGATATATACAAGAGTAATTATAATAAATAATAAATTTGGCTTTTATCTGATATTTTACATTGGGTAAGAATTATTTTACATGAAGTACTATCCATTTAAATAAATAAAGTATATTTTATCATAGTTAAATAGTATAGTTAGATTGAAGTGCCACGGGTTTGAAGGAGCAGGGCCCAAATTAAGGTAAGAAGGAAAAAAGAATATTTAATAACTAAGGTAACAAAGAACAGAATTAAATAAACAAAATCCAACTCTCCAAAGCTCAAATCCAAAACTCAAAATTAAACTACAACGGCATTATCGAATTCCTGAAATTCAGTAATTGCTTTTGGTTTTGGTGAACCACCCCGAGGTTTTCAGTCGTTTTCACTTCAATTCAATTTCATTTGCCTAGCGCCACATCACAATATACATTATCTCAATGCTCTTTACATAGTGAGGTGGAGAAAACCCAACAGTTCCTACAATGAGCAGCACTTTGGCAACAGAGGAGGGGGAAAAAACCTTAAATTACATTTAATTGGCTGCAATTTAATTGGCTGCAATTTAATTGGCTGCAATTTAATTGGCTGCAATTTAATGTCTGCGTTGGCACCAGCTGTAGTTTCTATGATTGCACTGAGTAAAGCTTGACAGTTTATTGTCTATTCCGGGTAACAACACCATCATGAATGGAGCCACACGGACAGAGACCCGAGGCCAAATGGTACACCTCCATGCTTACAACCTGTGATTTCCTGCAAGTATAAGCATGAGGAGAAACCTGATCCGACAGCGAGGGCCCCTTTCAAACAGTGCTGTACCTGTGAACCTGCAGACAACGCCACCAGTCAGCGCGGCCTAGGGCTACAAAGTCATTGAGGGTAATGGCATTTTACCCTTAAGTAGATGGAGGGTGGTGCACATGGACCTAAACAGCCCTGGAGAATGGCAAACAGATAAACAATCCACAGGTTCATTTTCCAAGAGAAATATGATTAAATGGACAGAATTGAATCCATCTCCCTCAATCTTCCCAGCCAAGTACAGTTTTGTTTGTTTTCTTCTGCTTTTTCAAATGGTGCAGGCATTTGAGAAGGTCTTATATAAGGGGTCATTGCTCTGACCTCACACACTCGACCTACCACTCCTACTTCGATGTGCATTGACTTAAATTGTATTGAGGGGGTTTTTCAAGGGAGACAAGCAGATTGTGGCACCTCCGCTAAATTCTGAATCGTCAGACTGAGAGGATCACAGCAAAATTTAAGTCAAACTCAACTCTGAGTCTATGATCTTATGAATCATATCAATAACATAGCAGTTTGTAGTATTATGTGTGTGTGTGTGTGGCAGAAGTGCATTTATATTGAATATTGTTTGGGCCCTTGATCATGTAAAGGTATTTTATGTAAACTGTCAACACACTAACTACAGTCACTAAGACCAATAAACTCCTAAAAATCTGCCATAACTATGTGGGGTCTTTTTTTATTAGCACAAAATCTTTATAATAACTGTAGTTTTCTCTTTTAGTGGATCTAGCAACATCCTCTTAAAGTCAGATTTAATTATAATTATACCCATTTTTGGACACAGAGGGTGAGTTGCGAGCTGTTGGTGTGCGATCCTGGGAGGCGTAGTAGCATACAGCTAAGCCTCCAGTAAGCCCATAATGGTGTACGTTTAAAGAAACAAAAGACACGGCCTGTGCGCACAGGAAATATGGTAATTTGGCAACAAAGAAAAAGTGCAACATATCAGTAAATGCTGTAGCGTGTGCAGACCTCCATTGTTTTTTTTAGTGTAGACAAGTGACACCAAGATGAACCAATTCCAGCAGTTTTGAAGGAAATGAATTGCGCTCTACCCATGGTGGTGGTTCTTTTGTTGGGCAACTTTCATCACATTTCAACCGCCTCCACCGTGACTCAGTTTACTGGCATGAGTTCACTCAGGTGACCTTGGTTTTGGTAACTGACAAAAAGGACTGCGTTTACATGGCGCTTTTCTTGTCTCATCGACCGGCCAAAGTTCTTTACAGCACAACTCTCATGCACGCAGCGCTGCAACATACAGTGAGGCTCTTTTTCACATATCATTCTTACACAACAGCACAGGGGCAACTTAGGGTCAGACGCAAGACGCCCTTCGGCACAAGGACTGGAGGACCCCGGGGTTGGAACCATCAACCATCTGGTTGGTGGATGTCCGCTCTGTCTCGCACAATAAAACTACCTGCCTGCTTGAGAAAGCCCGAATAAATCACAATGCACTTGTCTGCCACACTGTAAAATCGAATAAGTTGGCTTTACTCACAAAACATTGTGCAACATCGTTGCCTCAAAAAAATTAACGTAATCTTATGATGGTTAGTAACAAAAACGTGTTAATTCTGAGTATGCAACACTGACATTAACTTGTTTATTCTGAGTGTGCAACACGTGTTTAGTCTTGTTGGTATTTTCCTGCTCTGGCCGGAGAGCGATCCCCGGTGTGGGAGATCGACATGCAAACCACTAGGACATGCTTACAACCTGCACACAGTGAGCCATTTGTTTGGTTTTTTCGATTTACAGAACCAGGGATAAGCACACAGAACCGACAGCTAGCGGACCGTGAGGAAATATTCACTGAATTTTTTGCTTTAGAATCACTGCCCCTTTAAACTGTAATGTGTAATGTAAGGAAATATAGGCTACTTTAGCTTGAGAGTAAATGTACTTAGTTGCACTGAAAAAGTCACTTTTTCAGCCGAGTGTTTAGAACAGGTTGATAAAAATGGAGTGAGGTACACTTATTATTTCCTATTAAACCCAATGCCAACGTATTTTTTCATTTAGTTTCCCAGGCTCTGCACCTTGGCATCTTTACAATTTAACAGAATAGTTTTGTCCTATCTGTTGCTGGTGGCATTTGTCTCTGAAGTACTCAAATTGTATTAATCTTTTTGAATGTTTCAGTCAATGAGCGCATGTGGATGACAATCGCCTTGTCAGATGAAAATGAATTTTCAAGTGTTTTGCTCTCTATCATTACAATGACAGTTGCCGGCTTGCTCCTCTTGCAAACTTTGGCCTGGTACTGCTGTTCCCAACACTCCCAGTGACAGAGGGGGGCTTAGGATAAGTCTGTCCTGATATTGTCCAAAAAAAAGATGGACCACGTGTGTTCAGAAGAATAAAGAGAATAGATAACAAGCAATATTAATGACAAATTGAAATTGAATGAGACCCATTCATTTCCGCACAAAGGAATTAACACCTTTAGAAAGACATTGAGAGGATATGAAAAACAGTAGCTTTTAATTTTGTAATTAGTAATAATAAGTACTTTTAATTCTACCAATCAAGGCTATATGATTACATAGCAATTGATTAATAAGTGCATTAAATCTTATTTATTTAATGCTGTCAATTATATCTGAATATTCCTCTTTCTGAGAAATGACAAACTCAAGCGTTAATAGAAAAACTTTACTTCAAATGTTGCCAACACCATCTTAAAAACATGTCCAGCTAAAACAGGTCGAAACTAAAACACATGTTTGTGCCGCATGTCAAACCAAAACATTAAATTGTGAAGTACAGTCAAAAGAATAAGGGCCACAATTCTGCAAAGTAGCTCCCATCTGAATCTGTGCGTGACAAAAAAAAGGTCACCTTTTAATAGCGGTAAAAATATTTCCGACCTCAGCTTTACATGGTGACAATATGGAATGGGCTCCAAATAGAAATGTCACAGAAACTGTGCATTATTGTCTCGCGTCAAGCAGGAAATGTGGAACTGGACCTCGAACTTAAACACTTACACTTTGGGATGACAGACTCAGGTCAAACCATGAACATTTGATCAGTGCAGAAACAAGGGCGTCTGTTCAGAAAAAAAATGCATCAAGCCATCATGGCTTTGCGTTTCAACATACTTCTCTAACTCTGCAGAAAAGGAACATTTGGTGACAACAACAGTGTATAGGCCTACTTTAGAGTTTGCACTGCAACCACGGTCTCATTTCAAGAGGTTTGCTCTTGAGGGAGTGGACGACTGCGACGGGTCCATGTCGCAGAAAACCTCATGGAATACCTCAAAGGTACATGTCAGCTGCCCCGGGGTCCTCGAGAATCAGTGCATAGGTCAAGCCAAGAGGCACAGAGCAAGCCCTGGCAATGCCTTCCAGCCCTGGAACGACTTCCACACCCTCGATAACTATTCCAGTGACCTTTGGTCTGTCACTTGGAGGAAACAATGTGCTCTGGAACTCTGAGATCAGGTGAGTCATCATTTAAAATCCCCTTTTCAACATCTCTGCGGACCAGGTCTTATGACACTGAGCCGTCAACTGTACACTTGTCTCAATGCCTCCCCTGCTATAAAAGCCCTCTCCGTAGATGTACAGTATCTCTTGGAAGGAACTGGTCTTCATCCCTCCAGCAGAGAGATGTGTCCATGTCAAATGTCACATTTCAAGTCAGCTACGTGACTTGAACGTGACTCTTTAAAGCGGTGTTTGTGCTCCGTACTGTTCATGACATAATGAAAGTCTGCGACTAAATCTAATTGGAGGACAATGTTTTGATCCTGACCAGCCAATGATCACCGTAAAAGATATGAAAGAGGGTTACGTCTTAAGATTACGAGAAGTTTGCTGTCGTGGTGAAAACCATGTGCTTAGTTGACCTCCTCTTAATGCAGACGCTGTCAATCTTTAGACAAGGTCACCAAATGTCTTCATTTTTACGCCTGTCATACCAATAGCCACCAAAGGTCAATTTAACAATAAAACATATGTGTGGGTTGTAAGAAGCTTAATTGCAGGAGGTCAGGAAGTAAGGCTGTCACACAGCCAACGGTAAGAGATTTATAAAGATTCCTGGCAAAGGACTGAAGGAGTGTGCTTCAAACGGGTGTGGTTCTTATCAGGACAAGTGATTTAAATCAGCAAACAGTGCCCAAAAAAAAAAAAAAAAAGAGCACAAGGAAAAAATGGTGTTAAAGCAAAGTTGAGATAACAGAAAGAAAGTATGATCTTTGACTCGCCACTAAATTGGACGGAAGCTGGCGTTGTCCCTCGTCGCTCTTCAGTTTTATGAATTCACACATGGGCACACACACGGACAAAAAGTCGCCATGGCACATTCAACGGGACAACGCAAAAGAGGAAGTTCCACAGCTGTGCGGTCTTTTTGCATATCAAGATTACAGGCCAAGAGCAATACGGAGACAACTTCCAAAATACCATCTTCCTCTTTCCAAAAGAGTCTGACACAGCAGCTCCAATACCGATCCTGACACAGTTCACAGCGGGAAAGGTTGTCTTATACCGGGGGTTTTTTTTTAACCCCTTCTCTTCATATTCCAAAACCCCCCCCCCCAACAGTCAGTTGGGGAGTTTATGGCATAGAGCCACAAGTTGATTCAAAGCTTTTCAAACAACTTTAATGTTACAAGTTGATCAGTTACGACTAACCAAAAACACAACAGTGGAAAGTCAAAGTTCAGTGAAATGATTACATGCAGACATTGCCATGAAATGAAATTTTAAATTTAGCTCCTCAATGCTTGCTGGATAGACTATGTGGCATTGCACTGGCGAGTGAACCACATATTCTGTTCATGACATTGTGTCCTCTTCCTCAAAGCCAAAACTGATGCAATATTCACGAACCGTACAAAAGATTACGTGAAACATCATTTTGAACAAGTTATATAACATTTTATAAACTTTTTGTGCCTTTGCTTCCTCCTTGACTGAAGTTAAAACGGGTTAAATCCGTCAAATCAGTAAATATCATATACATTACACTCTGTGTGAATAGAGCAAGACATTAAAGTGTGTGCATCATATGTAAATGAAACAGCAATGATGTGTCGTACTTACATTTCCCCCAGTGCATTCTGCTTATCTCGCTAATATCGTACAGTCAAACTGACGGAAATCAAAGTGGCGGGTGGACTGACGTGCTTTATAACAGAGCGCAGCGGGCTAACGGTCCCCCTGGGATGTCACAGTTTCTTCAACCACAGGTCTCCCTGATGCCGCCACTTTCAGTGCTGATTCTGTTTAAGTTGAATCATTAGTACGAGCGGTGAAACGCCAGCGAAGCGCATGGGCCCCAGTGATGCCAAAGTGACACGCAGGTGAAGACGACTGCGCATTAAGGAAATGTGCGTGAATACATTCAAATACATGACGGATGGATGTAGGTTGTCCTCCTTCGAACCTCCTTTAGCATAAAGACCGAAAGCATGGGGAAACGGTAAAGTGCATTGATCATCACCTCATGTCTCTTATGTGCACAAGGCCATGCAATGTCAAAATTGAACCAACGTATATCAAGACCTATGATCATCAACCTGTGCTAAAGATACAAAGGGAAGAACTGTTGTTCATCAAAAAGTAACTCTCCTTAAAACTAGTGTCATTATTTTTTCCCTTGTCCAGTGTGTCTACTTGAGACGGATATGCAATTGGTGTAAAAAAAACAAAAACATTTTTTATATCACAAGAGCGCTGGACGTAAGGGTACTGAGGGGGCTGCAGCACCCCTACTGGCAAAGGGCTGTAACCACAAGGCAAATAAAAAAGTTGTCAAAAAGAAAACAATAAACAAAACCTTTTACATTTGAAATTTAATTTTCAACTATATTTCATTGAACTTTCAGAACATTAAGAGTGTTTTCCGTGTAGCCTATCTGACAGAAATGTAGACTGTGATATAAAGGTAGAATGGAAGAATCACAGATTTCAGTGGTGGCAATAGTAGGTTAAGATATATATATATAAATAATCTCTGATTTCTTTAATTGCCCTAAAGCCAAGTTTGCAGCCTGTTCTAAAACTGGTAAAAGGTTGTTGGCCATTCATATGAATACATAAATCATGAATCAATCATTTTTGTCTCAGCACCGCCAACTCTGACGGACTTCAAGCATCCCTGCATCAATAACATCATTTGTAACCTGAGTTAGTTGGTGTGCTCGCATCTCATTCTGAAGGTGTTATCAGTACTTTTGTTTTTCCTGAGGTAAGCCCGGTTTCGCCCATTAGAACTATAGCTTTTTTGTCCGTTGCAGCAAAGATAGGCCGTACACTGTAAGTGAACGTACGCGGTATAAGCTTAACACACAAAACCCCATTCATGAATATATCAAAGTCACAAATTAGCCACACGATAGCTCAGGACACTCCCGCGCGATGAAGGAAAAGAGGGGCGAACTCGCCAGCATGGGTCGGGGCTTGTGCAGGAAACACTTTGTGCACAGTCGGCACCAACTTAAAAATGAATCCCGAAATTTATTAGCTCAGCATTGGAGAGGAGCCAGTGCGGGAGAGATACGAGCCCCGCAGCTGATCTCCACGGGGGCTTCGCCCACACTGACCTTTTAAGGAATGTGAACAGAGAATTAGTGCAACTGGCAGTGTGCGCGCCGCAAAAACAGCAGGAGATCACAACAAGAGACAACAGGCAATTCATTTGGCAAAAATATATATATATCTCCGCTCGGTGAGTCAACATTCATGTGCCAGTCAAAAAGATGAAATAAATGTACTTTTCGTTTGAGAACGTGTAGCAGTGTTTGGTTCAAGCAGTCCAAGCTCATTGTCATTACCTTTAAATATATCTCCATACATGGAACACTGTTTTTGTGTGTGTGTGTTTGTGTGTGCGTGTGTGTGTGTGTGTGTCTGTGTGTGTGCGTGTGTGTGTGTGTGTACGTGTGCGTGTGCGTGTGTGTGCGTGTGTGTGTGTGTGTGTGTGTGTACGTGTGCGTGTGCGTGTGCGTGTGTGTGCGTGTGTGTGTGTGTGTGTGTGCGTGCGTGTGTGTGTGTGTGTGTGTGTGTGTGTGTGTGTGTGTGTGTGTTGACTGTAACAATATGCCCCTACACCCTCAGGACAGATCCACTAAATACAGCCTGACACTTTGCTTTTACGCGGCAAAACCTTTCACTTTGTGCTGCGGCAACATGGACATGTCTCTCCGTCATGTGTCATCATTGTGTTGCTGTTGTGTATACTGCACAATCTGACGTGTTCCTCTCCAAATGCAGATTTCAGACCAGTGTTGGTTGCCGCACGCAAACACCGTCAATCTGTATTGTTCATGTTACAAGCGGTATTCTGATATTATCTGGAAGTATACAGGTTTTATCTGTAAAGGTAGGACTACAGCAGATTATCCTGATCCATCATCCTACGTGCTATTTGAGGAAACGGTGTGTGAATCCCTATGAACAGGTTTGTATCGAATGAATGTTTGACTAATTCCCTAATACACTGTGGTAGAGAAGTTTCAGGCAGGTGCAAATTAAAAATGAAAAAAAAAGAAAGATTGCTGAGTGTTTTTCAGACGGAGCGCGGTTCCAACAGAGCGGGCAGTTGTGTTTACAGTCATTTCATTGTGGTTAACTTCCTCTTTCCGAGACATGAAAGAGGCTCAGAAGACAGTTCGCCACAGATGAAAGATTTCGCTGAAAAAATACAAAATAAAGTACACTGCAAATTGAACTCTAGATTGTACTCCGTGTTTACCGAATAATACCGGAGCTCGGGGTAGTGAGAGAGTCGCTGTCTGCCACTTTTGTGTGTGAAACAAACACAGCTCGGCAGAGCCTCGGCAAGAGAACTCTCCACTGGAGCCACTGCAGGAGACAAGAAGCATTGCTATAGATTATCAGTTCAAACTCATGTTGACACAGTGTGGACCGAGGTCGCCGATGAGATGCAGACGGTTTCTGTTTATTTCAGTTCAAACAGCAAGATGTTACCGCCCTAGGTCAGACCTGGAGCCATGCAGTCACACTTAGTCATACTCAGTCAAGCAATATAGAAAGAACAAAAAAAAACAGTTTGATGCCGACTTCAACTTGTGAGACAGGTGTAAATATACTGCATGTACGTAGCGCGGTGACATGCCCCCACCCCTACCAAGCAGACACACACACACACACACACACTTGATCGGATTCACCAGTTCAACTTTTGAAATGACAAATCTTTCCATGTTCCTAGATCAAACAGCCGCTGTCATTTCATTTAATCACCACCGTTCCATTTAACCTGAGAATTTTTGGGGATGCGTTTAGACACGTCGCAAGGGGGGGATCCTTATCATGAGTTGGATTTTATTCCAAGCGAGCGCTCTTTTCTTTTCTCTTTTCGTCTTTTCAACATTCGTTGCGCAACCGACCATCGCAGCGCGGAGGACACCTGCGGTAGTCTGACGACTGAATTCATTCTGTGCCCATGTTGAGCCTGAAACTGGCCCTGGCCTGGTCGCCCTGGGTGACGCAGGGGGGGGAAACACCTGCGTGTTCTTCAAGGTTCACCGACCGGCAACGCACGATAACCACAGGCGTGTTTCAATGCTCCAACTGGTTTTGCTGGGTTTGATCAGATGTCTTTCATTTTGTAGGATTCGAAAAAAAAACAATGGTCACAAAGGCACCTACGTTGACTACAGGGAATTCCAGCCCTAGTCGTTTATGATAAATAAAAAAAAAAAGCCAATGCATTTCCTCAGTACGGAGCTCAAGTCAACTTTGGCGAGTTTGAGTGAGCCCTGAAGGAGCCTGGGAACTGAAATCCTCTACTCTGCCCCACATCCTCTCCCGGGCGTCAGGCATCATTCAAAAGATGGAGAGAGAGAAAAAAAAAGGCTGTAACCTACATTTTCACACCAGGCTCCGTGTGAATGGGTGAATGGGACTTTCCTGTAAAGCGCTCACAGTTGGTCGATATGACGAGATGTAAAGAGGGATGTATGTGAATACGGTCCATTCACGAGTACGTCCGTCATGTGACTAGATGCTGCTGGTTTTTCGAATGTGTGCAGTGAGTGACGCAAAAGCGAGGCTGTTTTAATGTAGACGCAAAGGCGTTTTTTTCCAAAGGAGGAGCGAGGCCCGATCTGTGAGTGTCCACATTGACGCCTCCGATTTGTGCTGATGCATAACGGTAGCGTGCCATCGCTTCACATGGTGTGTGTCAGTCGCGGTGCGGATGACTGGCCCGGAGGCCTGGGTGAAAGAGAGAGCGGGGACCGGGGAATAAGACTGAAACAAGAAAAGAAAAAAAAAAGAAAAAAAGTGAGCAACAGCTTCTTTCCCATTTTGAGACTCATTTGTCAGTTTAGCCTGTGGGCTGCAGTTTCGGCACTGATCGTATCTCCACACTGTAGGGACCCGGGCTCCTATCTGCATCTAGTGACCCGGGCAAAGACCGTGACATGCAGACACCAGACATGAGAGGCTCTGTCGCCATTGCGAGTGCACAACGGCACTTAGACCGGTAGCTCTGGCGGAGGAATCACGAGTGTATCTGAAAATAAGATTACAAATGTGTGCATAAAATAAAAATAAAAATATTTCAATACTTGAAAAAGAAATATACAAGACGGGCGCGGTGACTCTGCTGTAGAGGTAGGAAATTCATGTACTCTATGAATCAATCAAGAGTGTCTCGCCACGGCAAAGACAAAAGGAAGCCCCCAACGCTGAGAGTTAACATGTCAGGTCAGATAACATCTGGCTATATGCATAAGAAGAGAAGGGCGGGGGGGGCTTTTACAGTGCACACACATTCCTCTAGAGGTCCCGCAAGAGCTAACCTGCTGTCATGCGGTCAGTTTTAAAGAGAAGTCATATATACAGTATAAAATAGCAGCGTAACGCAGTCCGTTCATGTGCAGATTTGTTCACGGATGAGGGTTAAATGTCATCGTGTTGACCGTGGGCCGCCCTTTAAAAATAACAATAAAAGGAAATGACTAAATGACGCAGATGGAGATGAGGCCGACCAAGTGAAACAAAATTTATTAGAAAGTAACAAGATATTTGAATTTGACAGTTCCGAGACGGGAAGCAATTTGTTTCGTCATTTATGGGCCTTTGTTCACCGGTTAGTATTTGGCAAGGCCCCAAAGCTTACGCCTGCTCATGGTTTTCTTCAGGCGCCGTTTCCTATCGAGGAGGAAAAGATCACTGGGCCACTAACGACAACAAAAAAACCCACAAATCTCTGAATTTAAGAAAAGGATAATAGTAATAATGGTAAGAATGGAGCTTCACTGATTTACAGCAAATGACTATTTCCACGAACCAAACGCTGGCTCTAGAGAGAGGGACTCTCTCGCGTGTGTTTTTCGCTCCCCCCTAAAAGGCCACCGTGGGTCCTCCGACCGACACACCGGCAGGGGGAGGAGGCCTGGGGGTCGTGCTCGGGGCAGGGTTGGCCTGTTTAGAGGGTTGGGTGTCAAGTTCCGGTGGTCAGGGGCAAGGGAACGCATTATGTCAACGAGTGCCCCCCATGGGGAGACCGGAACGAGTCTGTGTGCGTCTCTGTGTGTGTGTGTGTGTGTGTGTGTGTGTGTGTGTGTGTGTGTGTGTGTGCGTGTTGGTGCGTGCCAGGCTCCATCTCTGCCCGGTCTTGGCCTGTGTGTACATGCCAGGCCTTAAAGGACCTAAAACAGGCCTCGACCTGCAGGGCAAACAAATCTACTCCGGGGGCTGAGGCTTCACTTTCATCTTTCACCTGCTGACTCCCCACTTTCTCTCACTTTCTCTCCCTCTCTCTCTCTCTCCCCCTCCCGCTCTTGTGCATACACACTTGCACACGCATGAGCACGCTGTGCATGTCAAGCCGTAACGTGGGGACACGGAGCTGGCTGCCCCCTCCCCCCCCCTCGCCTGTGCAGAGGAGCCAGGCCTAGGCTCAGACAGCCTGACGGAGACCGTCAGGATGGCAGAGAGCTGCAGAGTGCTTGCACAGCTGCTCCTGTCGAACGAAGGGGTCAAACGCGGCGAGGGGACGAAAAGGAATATCCAGCACAGCAGCTATAGCGGTGGTTCTCCGCCCGAGAGGGGCTGAGCTCGTGTGACTCCACGGCATAACAAGATAAGATGGAGAGCAATGAACGTTAGTGCCACTTTCGGCAACGCAATGGAAAAGTGATGATGGCACCAGACCAAAGAAGTGTACGAGACGCCGCGGGAAAGTCCCCCCCGCGCAATTGGCTGTGTTAATATTTACCTCACACACAATGCAAGAACTTGTGCGCAGAGAGATATTAAAATGTGTTCGTTAATCTTTGATTGAAGCTCCATCAATCATTCCCGCGTTGGATATTATATATATATATATATATATATATATATATATATATATATATATATATATATATATATTGGAGCACAACAAAGAGCAGCACGTGAAAATGGAAAAAAAGAGCAAAAAAGATATAGATTCTAATTGAAATCCTTCAACCCATCTATAATAACTCAGGGAGACATAACTGACAGAGCATCAATCTGTTTGTTTTCTTCTCTCCCTGCTGACAGCCAAGGTCAAGTGCACTCCCTGACCCTTTTTAGGTGAACCCATCACAGCTCTGCCATCTATTCTTCCTTAACAGGCTCATAATGTTCAGCTCTTTCCTCAAATTCAACTTTACCCGTGTTACTGAAGTCAGAGTTAGTGGCGGTTTTGGGTTTTTTAACTAGATTACACTGAGCTGTTTTTTTATACTCCGCAAATAAGATTTAGCAGGTCTACCTGATGAAGCGAGTGACACCCTCCGCAAGTACAGTTGTAAGGTACTCACCTTGGTTGGTTATTTCTGTTATAAATTTACTGTGGGATATTTTTATGCCTTTGTTCGAAGGAAAGGAAACAAGGTGAGAGAGAGAGTCGAGGAATGAATGGGTAATTAACATTTTCATGCTATATTAAACTTCAACTTCTAAACAATTGAGGGATTCTTTTTTTTTTCGCATCGCTTTACATTTATTTGACAGCTTTAGTCGCATGTTAAGTTAGCATTAAAAAACATACAGCTATTATTATTTATTGGAGGAGACATTTTAGTGTTAATACTATTATATTTTTACTTAAGTAACATGTGGTTTTCAGGATTCTTACAGTATATTATTTCTGTGGTATTGTTTTAGAGAAGCAGACGAATGGAATACTTCCTCCCCCTCGTAGCTCTTATAGGTCACCACATCTCTTCAAGCTGACCTCCTCGAGACCTGCAGTGCAAGCAAAGAATACTGTAAATTCGCAAGCACAACAAATACACGACAAGCACTCTTCACAAAGACCATGGTAGTAGAAATACTGCTTGTGGTATGAAAACAGTGAAACATCGTGGCTCGAATCCTTGAGGACATCCCAGCAGGATGGCGGCCACATTCACAAAGTTATGGAACTTCCCTTTTTGGTTTCCAGGCAAGGCTGTGGGTAACTGTGCCAGGTGTTTTCACAATTTATCTTAGTCAAACATCAGCTTCCCACAGAACTGCCCAGGCCACGTTACCACTCACAGCCAAGGGGGCAGGCACGCAGGTTGTTCGTTCGGCACACTGCACGGACTTGTCCCATTGTCGCGTTACAAAGAAGGAAAACTGAACAAGGGGTGAAGACAGATTTTTTATTTTTTTCATTTTTTTTATTACCCATCTTTTATTAAAACGGCGCTCGACTGTATTTACAGTACATGAGTCACAGGCCACGCCAGGTGAGGAGGTAGTGCAGCTTTGAAGTCAAAAAGGCAGAGTAATAACTCAAAAATGCATGTGGTTGTTAAGCAAGTGAAAATAAGTCCCCACGTAGAGTCGGGAGTCATGAGTCATGTTCAATAGTGGGTTGTTTATCATTAGCTCAGTGATTGTGAGAAGGGGTGAGTTAGTTGTGTACAGGGAATACATTGATTTGACTGATCCAAAAGGTCTTCTGCACATGTGCTTTGATCGGTGAATGGGACTGTATTGTTTATTGAAAAACATTAAAGGGCGGTATATTTAAGTTTGTGCAAAGGAAGCAGCAGTGTGTGGCTTTTCCTCAGCAACAGAACAGGGAGGTGGGCCGCAGCCACCCGCGACTGTGAAGCATCGCCCTGAGCGGCAGAGAAAGTATTCAGCAGCTACACACAGAAACTCGTCTCATGAACGCTAAGTGCACTTCTGCACAAGTGAGGGCTTGTACAGTTTACTGAGAAAGTAAACCTTGACTTAATACCACACACACACACACACGCACACACACACACACACACGTGTATTAAATCAAGACAATATATACTGAGGCACATTTATTTGACTTCTATCAGTCATAACTTGTGTTTCCTTGTGTGTGGCTATGCAGAGGCCAACCCACTACTGTCACAAGCCAAACTGCCCCGGGTCCACCCAGTTGAAAGACATGCTGCCGACAACAGCCTTGGCGGAACAAAAGTAGGACAAAATTAAAGGAAAAAATGAGGATGGGATGAAGAGTTCATAAAAGAGTATCAACACAACTTGCATGAGCTTCACATAAAATACATGCTCATACTCTCTCAAAGTCCTCAACATGTCAAAAGGGGTTTCATTCATATACACTGCTGCCCCTTGGTGGTTAACCCTCGCATCTACAAGTCCAGCAAATGAAGACCTCGGAGGAAGATTTTAAACCACTAGATGGCGCCAGAGAGCAAAAAAACCCAAAAAACAACCCCAGTGTACTCCTGCCCCAAAACCACCACGCCTCACTTAAAATGCAATTTCACAAGAGGATGATGCAAGAGAGGCTGAAGGTTTGGTTGTAGCAGCCAGTGGGAGACATCCTCTCATGGCGGGTGTTCGGCTTCTCACGATTAGTCAAACACTCCATTTGCACTGAAAAGTTGGAGATGGATTAAAAGAAAAAGAAGAAAAAAGTTCAAGCTCCAAACTAAATAGGCCAGGCTTTCTTCATTAGGTGTTGAGAGGTCCGAGTTGCGGGGTTTAATATTGTGACCGCCGCTCTTCTCAGCAAAGAGCAAAAGGCCTCGGGAAGAACTGTCTTTGTGCTAGTTTTATCAATATAGCACATTTCATACGCAAAGTCCGATGTGCTTTCTCGTGAGGATGAAGACGAAAAAAGAAAGGAGGTGCGTCATAATAACAAGCGTACAGCACAACACACATAGAGAGGATATTCCATCATCTATAAGCATAAATATTAACCGCATATGTTATGTGAAGTCGATGTACTTCCACTTGACTTGAATATTTTCATCCAATACTACTTCATACTTTTTCCTCACAACATTTCAGAAAAATATTGTGCTATTTTGCTGACCGCTTCAGTGATTAGTTACTTGTCAGATTACTATTTTACAATTAATACTGTTACAGTTTTAGAATTGCTTACTCACATTTCTCTGTAAAGATTTGGTGTATTTTCAATGCCCTTGAATTGGTTGTGATGCTTACACTCTGAACATTTCAAAATCCTGTGTAAGCTATCAGAACTTCTATCAGAGTTTTATGGTATCGTTGTTTATGACCATATGGATGACTGCAGGTTTGTGGTGTTTATTTATTCTCAACGATAACACCATATAGCTTCCTGTGTGCTTGAATCGGCTGTGATTTACGTTTTGCAAAAATGAAAACAGAGGACAAATCAGTCTTACTTAACAGAAATTGTCGTATGTGTTATATCGGGTTTTTGAATGTGAACAGTTACGGTGTTGGCTGAGAAAGTGAAGCACAGTTAGATACACTGCTGTCCTGCTGACTGTTTGTTTTGTGAACTCAATATAAAGAAAAAGGATTAAGCAATTTGTAAACAGCTGTAATCCAAGCAGTCATGATTAAAAATCTATATGTCATTTATAAAAATCTAATAAAATGAATAAGACCACCAATATGAAATACTTTTAAATGTTACGTATTAGAGCTCTCATCTAAATGCCAATTGATCAATTATTTGATTATTACTTTCATTTATTCTATTACTGAAACCTGTTTAGTCTTAAAACGAATGAATACTCATACATGCATGAAGTCTCACATTCCTCAAAGCAGGAGCCAGCGAAGAGGGCGCGCAGTGATTTTCCACTCCATCTCATGAATCAACATTCAACCTGAACTTAGTCAGTACTCATCTGAAAGCCTTACTCCCATTCATTTCTAAAATCTTAAAATCGGCGAGAAAGCTGTTACAAATGAATTGTCAGATTATTAGCATAGAAATGGAATGTTTGATGATTTATCAGGGCATCACAGCACATAGTAAGGGGTGAGATTAAATAAGTTCTTCTTCTCACGCCTTTTCGAACATGTAGAGCAAGTGTTGGACAGTTCCTTTTGCTTTATGCTTTCATTGTTGACGAATATTATATCTGTCCACTTGTTTCATTATTTTATGTTTTATGTTCGGAATAAACACATTTTCTATTCAATTCAATACAGAAACAGCACCAGAGAGTTGCCAACAGTCTTCCCACGGCCTCAGGAAAATGGACGTGTCTTGTAAGTCTTCCTGCTGGATGCCAGTGCTGCATTTGACACCATCAATTGTTTCATCACAAAGACTGGATTGTATAATTGTAATTAAAGAAAACACACTAGGCTGTGATAATATATATGTAGCCAATTAAAACCAATCAGGTAGTCAGACATCAGGAATGGATGGATGACCTATATTTTTCTTACTACTAGTGTACTATTATTTTACTTATTACTGCATTCAGACGAAACTGAAATTACTGTACTTTGCCCTAAACACATCAGAAAAATATGATCTGATCCTATAGTTACTTTGGATGGCATAACCTTGGCCTCCAGCTCTTTTGACCTTTGACTAGCGTCACATTCTTCTCCTTCCAACTCCACGATATACAAGCGTACACAGCACCATTTCCATCGGTGAAAGGTGCGTCGATACACTTGCTCAGGTGAAATTTGTATTTTAGTATTTCTATTTCATATTATGTCATACTACAATTCAATCTCAGTTAATCCACTGTATTTGTTTTACTGCTTTGGTGGTTGGTTACTTTGCCAATTCACAATAGTTGTTCCAAGATCTTTTTGTCTCGCAGAGTTAAATTGGGACTACACTTTTTACATTAGATCCCTTTGTTAATCGAAAATGGGGATTCTTTGATTTTGTACTTTGGTAGTATTTTCGCAGTTTTTGTAAGTATTTTCTGCTCATAATACTTGTATTTACTTTGCTAAAAGGGGTTTTAAATGCAGGACAGTTACTTGGATTCTGGTGTGCAAACAATTTCCTTTGTTCTATTTTTTTTGTCATTTGGTTGTGGACTGCGCAAATTAGCACCAAACCTTTTCACCACTATCCTTTACACTGCGAATAAGCGCCACATTTCTGTGCAATTTCTCAGGAAAAATAAATCGTGGATCTTCATGTTAAAATTCCGACATCGTTACGGCGTTGACGTCTATGATTTTGCACAGGTTGCTGCCGGTTATCAGACTACTCGCGGTAGCGGTATCAGTAACAGATTACTCCTCAATGGGCTGCGAGGTGGACCCTTGCTCCAGCTGTGGTGGAGAGGAGGGCGCTGAACAAACTGTTACGGGGACTCTGCGCTCTGTTTGAACACAAATCCCGGCTCATTGCACATTAATGTTACCAGCTCCCTATGCACAATTTCTGGTAACTGACTGATTGCACATTCTGCACTATTTTCATGTCAATTCTCTACATTTATTTCCTTATTTCTCTATTTATTTGTCTTTTGTATATATTGTATATTTCGTAAGGTGTGTTTTGTGTAACAGCTGCTGTAACACTGAAATTTCCCAGTTTGGGATCAATAAAGTACCTATCCATCTACTTCCTTTTTTCTTTTAGTCATCTTTTCTCTTCTTTGCCTTGATGGGGGTTTTACCCTCTGCCGAATGCTCATCTACTTCTAAGCCGGAATAAGGAGTTCCGCAGAGAAAATGACCGCCTGCAACCATCTCAACTTAATTATCCGTCTACGCTCATTGTTGCAGCATTGATTCCACTCAAGTCTCCCTCTCTGAAGGACGCCGCTGTCACGCTATGTTGTCAGATGTATTCCTCCATCAGTAAGTGTTCTCTGTCAAGCCTGTCAAGGACTGAATACTGTACTGCTGAGTTATGTTAATCACAATAAGTGGTCTGCTTTTGTCGGTGCTACTCGTCCGACATACGGTAAGTAGCGACGTCTCTGTGAGCAATTATTTAACATATTTTTAGCCTTGTATTTGATACGTCGACTGGGCCCCACTGGGGACAGGATTGTTGAAGGGTGTCAATACAAAATGAGACACGCTTCTTTTATGCTTACCATATCTACAACTCAATTGGAGGCATATAGGTCACCTATATGCTTTGAAGATGTAAGGACGGATTTGACAATCCCAGGTTAAACAGACACCAGATATTGTTTGTACAAGGACAGTGATGCCACGCTGACATGTCACTCTTTTCTGTTTTCAAATCTATCTTCAAACAGTACTTGCAGGCCCATGCGTGGAATGAAAGCCTCAAATTAGCTTTGGCTGAACTGTTTTTGCACGGAACGAGGACCGTCCTCCATCACTTACACTGCACCGGCTGTAAGGAAAGCTCGCGTTTTGCTCGGTTTAATACTTTGAGACTGGTACTTATTCTGAATTCTGGTTGCTCTTGTCTTCACACTTTTCAGTCTGTCTGCACACGCATGCTACACACAGGTAAATAACTCCGAAGCACATTTTTTCACACCCATCTTCCGCACATAACCCTAGTGATTGTGTGTTTGGCCGTAAGTGCTTCCAAGACACACCTGCCCGGCAGCCTGGGTGACATTCTCAGCCTAAGGAGGTCTACGTGAGACAGGAGGCCTGCGCCCCTACAACAAGGGTCGCAGCACAGAATTCTGGGCCCAAAAGCATATATGCGGTCTCTGTTGGCCCCCTACCTTTCTTGATCCGAGGTTCTCATGCTTGGATCCGTAGTTATCAGGTCACAAATTAACTCTTCATACCATATTTAAACTATCAGTAATTGGGAAAAAAAAAAAATCTTGTTTGAATCGGCCAAATATTCAGCGACAGCCTATTCGTAGGCCCATTTCTAACATGCCATAACAGTGGGAAATAGAACCATGGGTCACATCCTGATAAACTCTGCCTCGCTGATCACCACAATCTTAAAATTTGAATTATTGAGGAATTATTGAGCGACAAATCTGTTGGCGGCAAACATGTTATGCTCACTGGGAAAGGGACTAAATATTGCTGCAAGGCCGACCTGCCTTTACCGCGAGCGAGGTCCGTGACCCTCGGTGAAAAATGAGCGCTTGTAGCAACTTGTAGTGAGCACTGCTCCATAAGTTCAACCTTGTGTCACATGCTCGGCAACAAGAACATGAGGGACAGTTGTTCCTAAAAGCTGAGGGCCATGTGTTTCAAGATGTCAAGCTTTGCTGTGTAATGTTGACAGTCCTGTGTGTTGCATGACATTGTCGCTCTGATGCTGACCGATTTATGTCCCTGATTGATTTATGTTATGCAATGCAAATACGCCCCGAGCTGGATTCCTGGCTGACTTGCCTTCAATCTTAACGTCTGCAGATATGGCTTTAAACCATCCCGGGAAACGTTGTTCTTGTGCTCACCTTTCTTCTCTCGAATCGCTTCCTTGACCAGTTCACAAACAGACAGCGAGCGCCTGCTTTGAAAGCACAGATCGACCATCGATCTGGGGCTGTGAACAAGTACTCCAACTCATACTCATGCCTTCAGAGGAGTACAGAGGCCAGTCGGACAGACTAACACATTTTTTAGTAAGGGGTAATAGGGGCCTCAGAGAGCCTCCAGTTTTTCGATGGAAAGTTCAGTCCCTCAACCAATTTATTCAGTCAGTTTTTTATTTTCCAACGACAGAAATTATTAAACATTATTAACAAAAACAAACTTTTAAAGTGCCATGGGTAGTCAGTCCCCACCAAACTATGACAACCCTGCTCTGCAACATGCCATGAACATCAACTGTCTGGAACTTGTGGCATTCTCTCATCCTATCTGTGTGTCACCTGTGCAAGAAGCATATAATTTTGAGGTTGGATGGCACCACGGTTTGACGTCTATTTGAAAAGGCCGAAATATCTCAGGCCGCGTCAGGCTTCGCCTGAACGTAGTTGGTGTCCTCATCTTTGTTCCCTGGGGACATGCAGTGGGGGGGCTCTCCTACGACCCAGTCACACGATTCAGCTGGCTGACAGCCGTTCTGTTTGATTCTGGAGAATGAACAGTAGATCCTGTGGTTGTCCATGCACTATAAAAAAGTGTGAGTTCTGGTACAGCTCACTATCAATAGTATATTACTATTAACAGTGGGCCATGAGGAAATCTGGATTTAGAGGCACTGTTGAGGAATGTAACTTTAAAGCTGCTATATTCAATATGTGCATATTACCAATGAAGCACATGGCACCTGGGTAATGTATGTGAAAGGTTTCATATCTAGCCCTGATATACAGTCATTATCACCCAGCATCTTACAAAGTGATTTGTTCGTAAGTCGTGCATTCGAGTGATTTCTGTTATTTGTTGTCAAATCAAGTTTTTCCACTATTGGATTGTGTTGCTTTTGAAGCAAAAATAGATAAATACAGTATGAAATACAGCTCATAGTTATGTTGACATTATTCTGTTTAACTCTGAAATGAATCCCAGAACCCAAAAAAATTAGGATACTTGAATTATAGTCTACACATGTACTCCGCTTCTGAAATCAACCCGATACTCACTGATAATGAAACCTAAAATGTACGAGTATGATGCTGGTGTGTTTAGTATTTACACTTATATCTCACACAAATAGCCCAAAAGCTATTGGTCTAACTGAGTTAAACAAAATGATAACATCAATTCACAGCTGCTAGAAATGACAAGCAAGTAGGATGCACCTTGTGTAAAGCTGCTTTGCACAAATCTTCATTCAGTATCAGTCTTACTCCTGCTATGAAACGGTGCCACCTCTGTGTTGCTCTTTGCAAACTTGGAAAAAACGGCACAAATGACAGTGATGCTGGACTGGTTCATATTGATATTGTATTATTTGCGATGATTTGGTTGAAAGAATATGCTCATTTGATCACATGTTGTGGTGTTTGATGGGAGATATGCTCGATGCATCTGTTGAATATTTTGAGTTACAATGGACAGTGTGCTTCTGTCACAGCCTGTGTGAACTATTTTAAAAATGTGATGTGGACAAAATGGTTTAACCAACCAAGAAAATCTATAAATAATTGTCATCATTAGTTCTGAGTACGGTGGTATGGCGTCTGCATTTATGAAAAGCCTTGTGATGCGTTCAAAGAAGCTGAAATCTGCTGAACTGGAGGTTTGAACCTCCTGCAACATTTTCACAAGCAGATCAGTTAGTCTTATTATGGAGGAGGTTGGTTTGTTATACTTGAAGGTATAATGCAGGCAAAGGGGAGCAGCTAAAAGGAAAGTCCAGCAACGACCAGGAAGGTACAAAACGGCTGGAAAGCTCCTGCAGAAATGGCAAAGTAAAATGGAAATGGACATGTGTACAAACTAGAGCGCCAGTGAGGGAACAAGGAATGGGTGAGCAGGTGGGTGTTGACTGGAAAGGCATGAAGGGCTGAGGTTACCGCAAAGCGTGTGGGAGGGTGTGTGGCAGGGTCTGGAATGAACTTATGACAGCTGAATTAATTATATTACGTATCTTATTCACAGGGCTCTGTTTTTTGTGAACCAACCGGTGCGCCTTGCAGAGATGTCAAACTTGCCCTTCCCCGTGGACCATGGACGCGCCAAGTGCACGCACTTTGGTATTATGAAAAAAAGGGTGCAGCGGGCACACCTAGAGCATCACAAAGTATCAGAGCGAATATCATATTTCGAACACAGGACTCATCCCGTAATTATGACATGTTCAGGGCAAATATCACAGGGAAACTTGTGGTTGTGCAGTGCTGCTGGGCAGTTTGACATTTGCTTAAAATCAACAGCAAAAAAATCCCTATAAATACAGCTGCCAAATAAGTGAGTTTTTGAAGTATAAATCAAAGTGTATCTGAAAAATCAAGCACGTATGAACATGATCTACACACATTAGAAAGTTAACAACATTAGAAAATCACCTACCACTGATGTGTCTTTTTCTTCTTTTCTATTTAGATGCTACGTTACCCAGAATGCATCTCTCAGACAAGGTCAAGGCAGTTATTTGACGGGTTGTTGTTTTTCTCTCGCGTGCTCTTTGAAGCTTGCAGCTCGGATCTTCGGTGGGTGTTTTTTTTTTTTTTTTCTTCATTTCTTTAACGAAAGCACAATGGGTAACAAAAATGTGAAGCATTAATGTTCGGGCTATTTTCCACGACAGCGTGTCTGACGCAACGGGGGGCCGAGTGACGTAATCGCAACCTGTGCCTCGGGCGAGGGGGCGGGGCCGCCGTCCCGCTTCGGCGCGGCCAGGTGTGACGCTCGGAGCTGTCACTCACTCAGACAGAGAGAGCCGAGGCAGGTGCGGCGAGTCCCCGAGGAGAAGCTCAGGTCCCACCTGCGCCCAGCGACCACAACCCGGTCAGTGGGTTTTTTTATTTTTATTTTGAACTCTCGGTATTATGGAAGACGCCCGTTTGTGATCACATGATTTACTTCTTCTTATTTTCTTTTTTCAGTTTGAAAACAATGAGAGGAAGGTTCAAAAGAGCAAACTGGAGCGATGGGACGGCGGACGTCGCCGCCGGGTCCTGCCCTCTCCCCGGGGAAACCGCGGCGGCCCCGGGCGAGCCCGACACGCCTCCGCCCGTGTTCACCGTCCGGGAGGCTCGCGGGAGCAAGAAAGGTAGGAGGACTTTTTGCTCTGCAAGCAAATGTTCGGAGTTGAGCGTCAGTGGTCGTCTCAGGGTGAAGTGCCGCTGGGCTCCGACGGCGCACACACCTCCACAAGAAGAGACGTTTCTATATTAGTTATTCTGCAAACATTAGTCACTGGCTTGTGTTGTTTTTTGGCACGGCTATATGTCTGAACATGATCACGGCTACATTCCTGAACATTAGCACGGCAATGTGTCTGAACATTAGCATGGCTATATGTCAACATTAGCACGGCTATATGTCTGAAAATTAGCATGGCTATATGTCTGAAAATTAGCATGGCTATATGTCAACATTAGCACGGCTATATGTCTGAAAATTAGCATGCTATATGTCAACATTAGCACGGCTATATGTCTGAAAATTAGCATGCTATATGTCAACATTAGCACGGCTATATGTCTGAAAATTTGCATGCTATATGTCAACATTAGCACGGCTATATGTCTGAAAATTAGCATGCTATATGTCAACATTAGCACGGCTATATGTCTGAAAATAAGCATGGCTATATGTCAACATTAGCACGGCTATATGTCAACATTAGCATGGCTATATTTCTGAAAATTAGCACGGCGGATATGTCTGAACATTAGCTCGGCTCTGTATCTGAACATTAGCACTGTTGTGTCTGAGCATTGGCACGGCTAAGCTAATAAACTGCTACGTGCGCATGGGCACTTTGTGACGTAATCAAGAACACCTGTAGTGGTTGTGGAAGAAATGTTCTTAAACTTGAAGGTAATGTTGCATAAATGAGGCATGTATTTCTTGTCTACATTGACAGAAAAGCCATCATGATCCAAGTATGTGACAATCAGGTCGCCATTTGTGGTGGTAACAGAGAGTAAAGATACAGCCAAAAGTTGTTAAAAATATATATATTTAAATTGCCTCTTCGTTGCTTTGTGAAGACGTTTTTGTTTTGCCTTTACAGTGCATTACAGCTATCCAGAGATCCTCCTAGAATAAAGCCATGTTAGATCATGTTCAATTCATATTAATTGACTATGTGTATGGGTCAAATGGAGTCAGAGAAACACAGAATAGTGTTTCATATTAGTAACAATCAATTTTCCTGTACCAAGAATTTCACTGATCCTGCTTCTCTGTGTTGACGTTGTGTTGTCTGCTCCGGCCATAAGGAGGAACTGTTTGTATTTGTTTTTTCCTCTGCAGATGGAAGACGTTCCATCTACGGTGGTGACAAGGTCTACCTGGGAGTACGTGTCAAAATGCCAGTAAGGGATCTGCTGAGAAACAAGCGTCTAGCCCAAGGCCTGGAACCTCAAGATTTCCGGGTAACTTTTTTTTTATAGCTGTTTGCCGAAAAGGAGACTTTTCAATGCATCGATTTGGTGCAATTAAGGCTGGACGATATGGCTTGTTAATTATAGGTGTTGACACTGCTTAAACACATACACACCCAAATCGTAAACACCCCCACACTGTGACATGGCTGCTGATGTTTTGCGCAGTGGTTTGGAATGTCTTTCACGGGGTTTCTTCTTTTGCTGTTGCTTTGTATCGTCCTTGTTGAGCTTAAGCTCTAGACTGTAGAACTAGGTTACAGTATGTGGGCCATCATTATGCCATTATTTCTCATTTTTCTCTAACAGCTGTTTAAAGCCTGTGTGCAATTGCCTGGTTTGATGAAATACTGTTTTGTTAAATGTAACTTGATGTCTTCCCCCCTTTTTGCACGCAACATTAAAACTGTACAAGGCGGTTAGAATGCCCACATATACAGTGTTTGTATTAGGGCTGCAACAATGCGTCGACGTAATCGATTACGTAAATTCGTTGATTTGCATAGAATGGGTTGACGCGTCACACTGTTTACGTTCATCCCCAGTGATGGCAGCTCCTGTTCTGGGGTATGCCGAAAATGAAAAAATAATCAGAAAGAGCTTGTGTTATATGAGTGGCTTATGTGCGTAGTGCGTTTGTGGCACAATGGGAGTGAGAGAGAGAGACTCGCGGCGAGTGATTGTGAGTAAGGCGAGGTCCGGTGAAGCGGAGTTCGTTGCAGCAGTGAATGTGTGTCGCAAGTTTCAGTCTGTCCGTTAATAAACACCACGGCGTCTAGGGACAAATGAAAAATTTCTTTGCGGTATTTACCGCTGTTGACGAAGTAAACGGGGCGAGTCCCGGTCGGAGCAAGACAACACTTCGGCACAACACTTCAGAAAGTAAAAGCACATCTCCCCTGGAGGAAAAAGGCTGCAAACTTGGACAATCAAACGAGTTGAGCGACATGGAAATTTGCATCAAACAGCGTCACACATAAACTACGTTTTACCTTTGATATTTTGTCATGATAAGTTGTGTTTTGATCCCTAAATTTGCTCCATGTCCAGGGAGAAGTGGACATGCACATTTTCTGGCATTCTTCATTTAATAGCTGGTACTATTGTAAATGGTTAAACACATTAGTGTAACCTTTAGTGACAATGATTTTGGAGAGTGTTGGTTAAAGCCATTGTTTGTTTGGCATCTTCCTGGTGATACACAGACCCCTGCCGGACAATGGATCCATTGCTGTTTCTTTTTGACACAACTGAGTCATTGGTTTAACTTCTTCTGCTCTCTCTGGGCTCTTACCCTGTTTTCCCCAGACACAAAAACACATCTTGGCTGTATACGTCGCACACACCTGCCCAGGACATTGGTCTTGGTGAGCGGGGGAGTGTGTGTGTGCGTAGCATGTACAGTATTGAGTTTTTCCTTTTTCCCGTTGTCTGAGCGAGAGAGAGCCATAGAAGAGAGTGAGACAGGTGAAATGCCCAAGCAGTTGTCATGCTGACAGCTTAAAAAAAATTACATGGCAATTTTACTTGATTTTCATGATATTTTTTAATGCATCCATCAAGTTTGTTGAAGCAGTCACCCAGCCCTAAGTGCAACCAGAGGTTGATCAAACCACTGACTCTAGACATCAAGGAGGTTTTCTTTTTCTGTTTCTCCATAAAATCTACCCAGCTGGCCTCAGATATGAGCCCTCACTGTCCAGCCTCACAGGGATGTACTGTCAAGTTTGTGTTTGTGTCTGAAAAACATTCAAAAAACAACTTGCACTAATGTCACTTTTTTTCTTTTCTTTCACTTTTCGCATCACGCTAATGCATGAATGCAGGACAAATGCGGCAAAACAGACAAAGGTGAGTAAAACCCAAAACCATGACAATAATGTTGGTGTTGTGAAGATTTGATTCTTTACAGATGATGCCAGTTTTTGCCAGTTAGAAACAGAACCACTGTCATTGTCAAACAAAACCTACAGGATAACAGTCTGCAAAATGCCTGCTAAACTTCACCATTTTTTCCACAGGTGTGAAGAAACGAGTCAAAACCCGTGCAGGATGCCAGACCACCAAGGTGAGTGTTGAAAAACACAGATCCCAGCTCTCCCCCCTGACGGTCCCTTTAAGATTGAGTAAAATGCAGGTTTAGGGAGCACTGTAAATCACACGTCAGGTTCGAGGAGCAGTTCAGACGCCACTGAATACCTGGGCTGTCTTTTGTTTCCAGAGAAAACTTCCCACAAAAAGCCTGGAGGAGCTGGCAATCATCGTAGAGGTGCTGGAGGAGGACCTTCGGACCAGCAACACATACCGCTCCCGCTTCTCTGATGTTCCAGTGTCCCCTGGGCAGTCTCCTACTGGTAATTCAGGTGGATCAGATCCATATTTATAAAATGTGATCTTGATGAATTGGTTACCTGGAACTATTACCACCACTCCTCACTTGCTCCATCTGCTCTCCAACGTACAGGGTACAACAGTGAAGATTCTGATGAAATGATCCCCAGCCCCCGGTCCTACATGACCTACTCATTGGGAATGGGGGAGTACTACCACCAGGCCCCGTCTCCTCCTGGCTTCACGCACACCAGCATTACAGGTGTGGAAAGAGATGGTGGAGCAGGCGAAGAGTGGTTCGATCCCCAGAGCCACAACTGGAACCTTAACTGCTCTGAGTTCTTCTGGACCCAGCTGCAGAAAGAGGAGAGCCAGCTGAGGGCCATCTCTGACGCAGCACTGCTGGCCACTGATGAACACTGCAGAACGTAAGTTAGGGATGCATCACCTCTGCTTGAGACGGGCACGCCAAGGGAAATTTCAGCGACCGCAAACACACCTGCATTGCAGTCAATGTAGGCACCAGGTTTTAGCAGAAAGTTGAATGTATGGGGGGAGAAAAACCGATATCTCTGCTGCCTTGATTTTTATTTCTCTCTTTGTTTTAAACTGTCCATCATGAGTCCGGCTATTTTGCAGAAGTCCAATGCTAAACCAGCAGAGCATTTCTTGAAGTGAGGATACATTTTAAATGACTCAAATTCGAGGGAGTTTAGAGTGTGGCAGACTACAATGGATTCCAAGTTCAGTAATAAGTGTAACATCGAAACAAGAACAAAAAAGTCTAACCCAGAAAACGCAAAAAACCCAGAGCAGTGCAATGAGTCAGCGTGTGTGTGATCTGTGCTACTCTGTGCTTTCTCTTCATATTGACTAGATGTTTTGTGTATGTGCCTCAGTGCCTTAGGAATGACATGAACAGATCTTAACCCGGGCTTGAACTTGTCTAATCATACAGGTTCTGAGTTCCTGTGTAAAACATGGTAATGGTCTCCCGTTCACAGGAGACGGATGGAAAAGTAGATAATGGCATTGATGCATGAACTCCGTTTAGCTGCTGCATTGTAGGTGTCCTGGTATTGTTCGTGCTGGCTCACTATCACACTGTCATGTCTGACTGGGACACTTGAATAGAACGGAGCCATCGTCGATGTGATTTGTAAAATGTCTTGTGTGAATAGACCTATTGTGGTTCTGTTTGTTCTGCTCAGTCAAGCCCACTGGCTTTTTTCCAGTTAAGCCCGCTCTCTCAGCTGACTTTAAGAAACACCTAACCCAGGCTCAGACATGTTAACCTCTTACTAGATTGTGCGCCGCCTTGTTCTGACAGTAAATAGCTGTAATGTCATGTGATGTTAGTTTTCCTTGTTGTCTAAACGTGTCGGATTGCGCGTGTCCTTCCAGAGCCCTCCATAAAGTGGCCTGTGTGGGAAAGAGGTCACTGGGCTATGCCATCGCTAAAAGGATGGCCGCACTCAACAGCCTGGACCTGAAAGACTCTGATGGAATGGTAGAGTACATATATATCATAAATCATTGTGTGATTACTGTCATGAATGATTACTTAAATGCACTAACCTTTCTACAAAACAGTTTTTTTTTGTGATTAATTAGTGTGCAAATACAAGTATTGAGCTAATATTCTGATAATGTAGATTACGTAAAAATAGAATAATCCAATATTGTTCCATGTACAATTAGTCAGTAGTTTTAGCAAAACTAGTTGGTGATTTTTTCAAATCACCAATATTCTGTGTTTTAAATGTCTGATGTTGTTGCTGCCTTAACCAAACTTATAAGCAGACACATTCACAATGGAAAATATTCTGAGAGTGAGTGTTCACAACAGTCGTCTCACCATTGGACAACATGTACTGTAGTTTAATGTTAATTGCCTCCTTTTTCTCTAGACTGCCCTCCTGCATGCGGCGAATCACAACCACCACCTCATAGTGGCAGATCTGATCTGTTTGGGGGCCAGCGTCAATGAGACAAACCACTCAGGGAAGTCCTGCCTCCACCTCAGCGCTGAGAAAGGCTACGTTCGAGTCCTGGAGGTAAGATTCTTGTTTTCCTCTCCACTGGGTTTAGGAAAGTTTGTTGATTTTATCCTTGCATATGACTGACGGTATTTCAGACACCACCAGTAGTATTTGGGTAAAAGTTGAAGTAGTGATGCGTCTCATCATTTGGTTTAAAACGACACCGGTAGACCACAGACTTAATGTCTTCTTTCCTAGAAAATCTAACTTTCAATTTTAGGAAACGTATTCTCAGGTGTCAGGTGACACACACGAGAATTTGTTTCTTTTTTGTCTTTATTGTGGAAATGTTCACAGACCTTCCTCACACATCGGATCATTATCACTTTAAAACAGCAACATGACTCAATTTAACGCCAGTTATCGGATGCCTCAGATATGGTTGCCTGGAATCCAGACGAACAGGTTGTACGTATACAGGCCCTGTATATTTGTTTTTATGTTGTGAAACTTTCGCCTGGGCTTGAGTCAGTAAATAAAGTCTTTAGACGACTCAGATGAAAAGCTCAGACAAAAACTAACTCTGCTGTATTTTTAAGACACACCGTGTGCACACAGGATGTCATTTAGTGTCGTCCTTTGGTTCTCAAAAGTGATCCGCAATTTAAATGTCTCATTTAAATGAGATTATACTGTAGTTTGGTGCAGAATTTACAGATCACATGTTTCAGCTTTTCATAGCTGAATCTAAGTAGCAACTTGGGCTACCTGTCATTATACTCTCAAGTGAATGTATCTCGACACTGATCATTTCACTTACAGCGATTGGTGGAACTTTGGCTGATGGCTGTGCTGCCTCGACCAGTTTTGCATGCAAGCGCCATTCAGTCAAAGTAATGTCATTGTGTACCTGAGATAATTGATATTTAGGTAGACTTTAACTTTATATAAAGACAGATTAGGATAAGGATAAGGCTATATAGCATGCTGCATCTGTTTAGCTTGCGAGCCTGGGCAGTAGAATTTGGTGACCCATAAGTGCAAGCCTCGCACGACTATGAACCAACAGCCATATGTCATCATTTGAGGGCTACTTATACTCAATATATCTGTGATTAACTCATAATAATAATAATCTGTTGAACGATCAAAAACTATCATTCGTACCAACATTACATACAATACATCTTATTAGACATAAATGACACTGAGATAAATCTTGACCACAGCCAATCTGAAGGCTGCACGTACAGTATATGCTCCTTGAATTCCAAATATTTCCTCAGCATCACGCTACAGTACGTGTTAAATCGGTTGGGTGTGACTAAAACAAATTTAGTGCATTCTTCACCAAACACAAAAACATCAGCGCTCTAGTTCAAGAACTCAAACTACTGACCTTTCTAGTATTTACTGAATGGTTTCAATTATGAGCAGTGTAGGAGATGGTTGATGTGGTGGAGACACGTTGGACACTCTTTGCAGTGGAACGTTTGTTTCTCTACATTAATGACATATCTTAGGTAGGATCGCCATTTTCCACTGATGTGTTAATAATAATAATACATTTCATTTATAGAGCACTTTTCATTGCTAAAAGCAATCTCAAAGTGCTAAAGCAATCTCAAAGTTGCCTGTGTCCTCATCCAAGACCCGCAGGGCTACAGTTGCTGTTTCACCTGTGCTGTCTCGATTGCTACTGTGTTACTGCAATTCAGTACATTTGGTGGTGTGTTCTCTGTAGCCAAACTGATTGTATGTTATTGAGAAACGTTGTTTTATCAAATGAGACAAACTGATGTTGGTCTGTGGTGTTGCATGGAGTCTTGGCTCATACATACATCTGTGAAATTACATCTTTAACTAGTATGTATGTTTCCTTTTAGGTTCTAAAGCACACAATGATGGATGGTGTGTATGTTAACGTTGAAGCCACTGACAACTGCGGTACGTGCTATAACCTTTCAAAAACATAATAATGATGAAATGTTTTCACAATATAGCCCTTAGCCAAAATTGGAAATGAAGTACTGACCAGTTAGTGATACACAATATAAACATAAAAAAAAAAATAATACAGGCATTTCAAAAGTAAAATGGGGTCAAAAGGGAAGGATATGAGATAGATACAAAATAAAGGAAATGCACAAAAAAATCCCAGCTATAAAAGATCATTCAAATAATACTTAGAAAAATATGAACTAAAACAAAATATGATAAGTATTATAATGACTTTACTGCCATATATTGACAATAACGCTCCATGTTTGCTTAAATCGGTACGAGCAATAAAATAATTGTAAACACTGTGTGGTAGTTTATTTCATAATAAGTTGTGTGACAGTGTTAAAAGCTACCTAGTACTGAATTAACTGTCTCTAATGCCTTGTTCACATCACATTATCACTATTACTATTTCATGTAAATTCTTCATATTTATTTTCTTTATTCTCTCTTTTTTCCAAATTTGTATATTTTTACAGTTGTTTTTTCTATTTATTGTATATTTTGTAAGGTATGTTGTGTGATACCTGCTGCTGAAACACAACGGAATTTCCCAGCTTGGGTTCAGTAATGTACCTATCTATATAGCTCGCTAGCTATCTAGCTAGCCAACATATTTTGGATCTCGCAGACTAAAGCTCCAAATTGGAGCCAAATCAGTTCAATCGGCAGTCTCCAATCCCTTTGTTAAAACTCTTCAAAGATACGATTGGAGAGGCTCGCCGTCATGTCACTACCTCCTACTAGATTTCTAGCAGGGTAAATATCAATACTAACAGGTGACAACTACAGCCAAGCAGAGCGCAGGACGTAGTCAGGGATTTCTCCTTGTAAAAGATAGTGTTTAAGCCCCTGTTGCCAGTCAGTCGTGTTGTATGAACTCGCAACGACTGCAAGACTCTTGATCACAAGACTTAAAGTTGTGTAGTGTTAACTGCACAGCAATCCAACGATGAGTAGTTCTTTATGAACTACCGTTTTGGAAGATTAAGGTGTAGACAGTCCTGTAATAATCCAATGTGATTCTGTTCTCAGGTATGAGCGTCCTCCAGTGTGCTTCAGTGGCTCTGAAGGCCACAGTATGTGAGCTGGAAAGCAGTAGATCCCCTAGTCACACCAGACTCCACACGCTCCGCCAAGAGCAAATGATGGAGACCCTGGAGTGTCTGCTGCACATGGGCAGCTACCTTCACACCATGGTAGGTCACAGTGTAATCGCTAAGATTTGGCCTGTTTCATGTTTCATAGAAGAAAAAAAAGATAAAATCAGAAAATAAGATCTCATCCGATGCAATGATTGGAAACTATTACCATGTGACATAAAGCATTAGTGTTACATTTTATGATGCGTTTTTACGAATGGATGTGAGGCAAAGTATTCGCGCGGCTAGGTTACATACAAACTCAATGCAAATACACGACATGATGCAAATTTTGCCTCACTAAGGTCAGGCGACGTGAATGGCGCGAGGAGCGCGTCGCGAATCACACAAAGATAATGAATTCCCGACAGTCGCTTCCTGTGCTCCAGTTGAAATATTAGAACTTGAGCGAAAAATTTGTGTGACATGTTGACGCGTCATTGTATCAGAAGTGGAGGACCCATTTGCTCTTTGTATCTTGACTGGGTGAATAAGGAGAGGGCTTGACAGAAAGTGAAACGAGGAATTTGGACACAAGCTTTAGACCCAGTTAGAAAAACCCGCTTTGTGTGTCTTTCCATCGGCATTCCAGTCTGGATTTTTTCATTCTACAGTTTATCAATCAATCAATCAGTCTTTATTTATATAGCACTTTTCATAGAAAAAATGCAACACAAAGTGCTTCACATCCAATGAAATGCAACACACAAAAAAGAGAAGATAACCCCCTTCCTCCGATAGACACAGACACACACACATTGACATTAACTCACGCTCAAACATACGATGCAAGGATTAAAAAGAGCAAAAACTAAATAAATAGAACATTAAGTTAAAACATTCATGCTTATGTGTGTGTGTTTGTGTCCAGAGGAGGAGAAAGTGGATGGAAGAACGGGCAAATCGCCCCGAATGACGTGAATAAGCACGAATGTTCCAGGGTTCAAACTCAGATGCGGAAATTTTGCACCGCGTCCGATGTGAACACATCATTAAAGTGACATTTCAGGATAATAATATTGAAAATAATTAGCCGTTCATTTATTTATTTATTTTACAACTCCACTTTTCACAGAAGCTGTAAGCAGCTGCTCTTCCATCGCTTGTATGTGCGCTCAGACCAGCAGACTGCTCTGCAGCAGCTGAACAGCTCTGTTGTTTGGCTCCATGCTCACAGCCCACATACAGTACATTTGTAGGTAGAGGACATTCGAACAGATGAAATGGACGAGCTTAAGCCCTGTTGTCCCTCGTCTGAAGCTCAGCTTTCGGGCAGAGGCTGGATAGTGAACAGCATGAACAAACAATGAGTCATCGTGACCATGAAAAAAAAAGTATTTAAGTATTTATTTACAAAGCGACAGGTCTGGTTCCTCCCTGCTCCTGGTTGTTATTACATGCAGCATATCACTTTAGCAAGGCGTCTGATGGATGATGCTAATTCACGTGCAGCTGTTTTTAAAGGTTTGTGTCTTTGCAGGAGTCCTGCTGCTTACCGCGTTAGGTTTTTCAGAGATGCAAACTTCAGTGCATGTGTCCTCAGGACGTACAAATAGTTTATGGAGCTCCAACAGAGGGTGGTTGTTGTCCAAAGCTTTGACCTCGTCGTTGCAGCTCCGTTGTTGCTTTTCTTGTTGTAGGTTTTCAAGCACATCGTCTGTTCCACATTAAAAAGCTCAACAAATTTGTTTGGTTCCATTACTTTACTACTCAACCTCTCGCCAAATGCCTGCAGGAGTTTGGTAAACTCACCAGCTAGTTCAAATGTCACAGCAGGCTAAAGTGGCAGGTGTTGCCCCAGTTGCACTTGCAGTATGCATGGCTTGAAAAGACAGGGATTCCTCTCACGTATCTAAATCCACAGAAAATGGTTTGTAGGGTGGTATTTATGTCTGCTGAGAAAAACTGCAGATGTCTTGCTGTGTCCTTTAGTGGGCGCCATATCAGTAATCCTCTCTTAGACGATTCTTCAAGACAAACTTTGTCTGGTTCCAGCAGCTCCACAGCGGCAACACGGCTCCTTTTTATAAATTCTCCTCCTGAATGAGGTGTCAGCTTCTTGGCTATGTGCTCTCTCACATAGCCAAGAAGCTAAGATGGCCCTTTTCATCACTCTTTGAGTTTGTTCATATATTTCTTGGAAAGCACAACATTTTGCATCTACACCTTTTTCCTCGTCAGTTGTCATATGCACGTCAGTGATGACAGGTAACATCAGTGAGCCGCCCCCTGTAGGACATCTAAGTCTTTTCTTTTGTGTCGCTCGCCTCGCGTGCCGGAATCAAATTTTCTGGGATGCCGGACGCTCCCCACCTGTGTTGTAAAGCCTGTTGGTTAAGTATGTTGGTATGCTTTTGAAGTGTCATGCACTTGGCAACCCCTCCAATGAAAACTTGGGGTTGCCAAGTTCTGTATAGTGAACGTCAGAGTCAGTTGTTTTTTGGATTGACTGTTCTATTTTAAGACTTGCTATCTCTGCGCCAGTGGAACACTTTGTTCCTGAGTCAAGCGTCTTGACAACAAAAGGATACCATGATATCAGACGCTGTTTTTTCACTTGACAATGGAAACTGTCCAACACATGGAATAAGTTAACTTCGGTAGCAATTTTTTTTGCGTCGCTTTGCTCGCGCGAGTTTGGTTCCTTCCACTTTCTCCGACAAACCTCATCTGAACAAAGACAGGCGGGTAAACATGAACTGTAGAATGAAAAAAGGCGGACAGGATTGCAGATGGCAAAGCCAAACAAAGCGGTTGTGCAAACTGGGGCTAACTACCTAGCTAGCATCCAGCTTCCTTGATCACTTTCATGATACAGCTAGCAACCCGGTCAGGCTGCCCACACACACCGACAGTAGTGATGCTCCATCGAGCGACTGACGCGGGCGACACGAACCTGAGTGCTTCGTTTTTCGCTGCTCGCAACATTTCACACCATGCGCGGCGCCTGCGTCGTGCCGCTAAATTAGCGCCTAGTCGCCACTTTGCATTGACTTTGTATGTAACCTTATCGCGCTAAAAATCGGTGTCTTGTCCGGTGTTAACGCACCATGAATCTTACCATTGTCGACATTAGCATGCTAGTGTTAGCATTAAGCCCAAAGTGAGGCCGAGTCGAAACACTGCTGAGCCTGACAAAGCGCAGGGTAGACTGTGACAACATACAGGACTGAGCTTAAACCCATTTGATTCAGGTAACGCATGCTATAGGAATATATTCAATGTTTTTATCCATGTGTTCATTAAGTGCTCTTCCAGATACATTTGATCATGAACTGTTTTTTCCTCCCCTCTCTTTCTCAGGGAAGCTGGAGCATGCAACCTAGAATTGGTTGAACTGGCAGGAACGCCCGCCCGACAGGGCACTTTGGACACCCCGACAGTAATGTTCTGAGTTGGTTCAGGCTTGAAGTTGTTCCGGAGAGACCGCAATTAGCGGGTTCTTCTCCCTCTGTGAATGAGTTCAGGCCTGTCATGTAAAGCATCTGATGTTTTGTGTGTGGTAAAAAAATGCCTGACTTGCGATCAGGTATTTATTGTAACATGCACAGAATTGTCAGGTGCCCATTAGCTGGTTTCTATGAAACTTCCATTGTTTGTTACATTCGAGTAACAAATTGTCCTCAGTCAGTGTGTCTGTGGAGATCCAGATGTAAAATCCTACGAGAGTATTTTAGAAATATGACTTAAATTAAAATTAGATACTGTGGGCTTTTTTCCATGCTGGTTTCAAGGGTCCAGTCGTGTTTTAAAGCCTTAAATACAATATTTACTAGAAGGGAGGGAAAGGGATGGAAGGGATTTATATTAGTTTGTATGCCATCGATTGTTGCTGTATATAATCCTGGAATCCTTTGATTCCAGAGACAAATGGCGAGTTCACACTACACGATTTTGAGGGCAATTTTCCGCTCGTCGTCAAATCCTGGAGCTGCAGCAAATTGGAGTGAAATCAGGGAATCGCAAAAAATCGGCACGCGATCAATATGTGCGAACTAGCTACGACACGATCAAAGTGACCCGCCGAGGCCTTGCCGACGTCTGCCAGAGACTAGCAGGCTAAATATCTGAATGAGTCGGTGAGCCCATCTCTCTTTTTTTGGGACGTTCACCGTGAAAGTGACAAACAATTCCTGTTTCACGCGCTTATCGCCTATTTTACCGTGTCACTTCTCGCGTGTGTTTTCGTGACAAAACGTACCTTGGAGACATTTCTCCTGGTGAAGGATCATGTAGTGCGATGAGTCATGTAGTGTGAACAGCAGAAGGACTGAAAGCCTGCGATTACAAGACAGCACGTCATGTAGTATGAACGGTACAGCGATCTTACGACTTTGAAAATCGTGTAGTGTGCTCGAGGCATACGCCGAGTCAGTAGATATGTGACACTGTCCCTCCCTCATGATGCTTGAGAGCCATAGAATTTACACATTGGATCTTTTAAAAGACTTTTGTACTAGAGGACATGACAAATTTTTCGTAAGTATTGTAAGGTGATGGGAAGTGAATATATTTTCATTTGATGGCCTTCACATGCTGTTTTTAACCCTGTTCGTCTGCAGGGAGTTTTGTTTATGCGTTGCCTATTAGCATGCGCTCACGGAGCACTTTCTTGGGAACACCCACTTATTCATGCAAAAATCCAATCTGCCAATCGTCAATCATTGCACGACACGATTATTGGTGTCAGTCAGGAGAACAGAAATCTGTGTCAACAGTCCTTGTGAGGAATCTGTAATCCACACATCCTTATACCAATCAATCATGGTTTGAATTATTCTTGCTGACCGCGTTCATCCCTTTATGGCCGAAGTTTACCAACTTGTAACGGCTACTTCCAGCAGGATAGTGCTCCATGTCACAAAACTAGAGTCGCAAACTGGTTTCATATAAGTGACAGTGAGTTCAGTGAACTTCAGTCACCAGATGTGAGTCCAGCACATCATCTTTGGGATGTGGTTGATGAGATGATGTGATGCGGTCATGTCGACATGGAGCAGAATCTCACAGGAAATGTTCCAACATCTTGAGTGTATAGAATCGTTTGACTACAAATACAAATTGTAATGTGTACAATTAGTTGTGTTATTGTGTTTAGAGGAATACCTGGGCATTTTGGTAAATACAGTTTTTGTGTACTTTGCTGCTGAGGAGATCATCAGCTAAATCTCTTTGTGTTCAAAATGTGTTTAGCTTAGCCAGATTAGCTCAAAGACTGGGAGCTGGGGGAGGAAGAGCTAGCCTTGCAAAAATCAAAGATGCCTTCCGACCAAAAACTGTCACAATTCATCATCTGTATTTAATGCGTGATGAAGTGAACAACAAAAAGCAATTAGTTTGCACTGTAGTTATTGACCAGCACGCTAGTTGTGGCATCCTCACTGTGCGGTCACTTCCTCTCTTTGTCTCCAAGGCTGTAATGAGAATAAGCTGGTTAACAAGATGACAACGTGTAAACAAGATGATTATTCCCATCACCCTGCATTCAGTCTTTGTGCTAAGCTCGGTCAAAAACATCCAGAATCTCTGAATCCGATGAGAATCTGATATGACCTTTTCAGCGCAAACATATTTTTATGCTTATGGTCAGTGCATTCCTGTATAACCAGTGTCAGGACACTGATGAGCTGGAACATCTACACTAAGTTCGCTATGAAACCAAAATGTTCACAGACTGTCTAATGTTTCACAGATCTTGATGTGCTATCGCCGCGAGATAATCAGCGTTGTCTGCGAGTGGTAGTAACGTTTCAGCTCATCTGTTTATATGATTATTGAAGCTTTTTAGCAGGTGTTCCTGGGAACTGTGACACGTGATCTGTTAAAGCCATATGCAGTCACTAATTTACTTGAAAATGTATTCTGCTAAAGTTTGTTTGAGAATTCATGTTATTTTTTCACAAGTGTAACGTGTGAAATACTAAAGGAGCTTGTTTTCCAACAGTTGATTAGCCAACACTGGACCACTTTTATTTTGTTATTATTATTATCACAATTATTATTTTTATGGGTGAAATTATACTGAAGGCAAATGTGCAGGTATGATGTTTAGGGAGTTATAATTGTAATACACGGAACTGGAGCAATTTTTTTTTACGGTTACTTGTTTGACCATAGCTAATATAAAATGTACTCATTTATTGTTCATAGAGTTGGTCTGTAGGACATGATGTTATTCATTTGCCAATGAATGTTCAAGAGGAGTCAAAGTTTTGTATCATCATACTTTAGTAATATTTGTTGTTTGTTTCACTGTTCTTGGGAAACTTCACTGACGCAATTTTTGTGTTAGTGAGCATTGGTTTATTGTACAATATATATTTTTGTACTCACCCACAGTGTTTCGTGTGTTTTTTTTGAGTGATGTAATTCATGCAATGTCCACGATGGGACAGGTTTTATTGCTTTAATAATATTGTTGTTTTTATTGTAAAAACACCCAACAGTTAAAACATTTATACAACTGTTGTAAGAATGTAAAAATGTCATCATACAAATTCAATTCAGGATGAATGTTTCTAATTGCGAAAAGCAATTCATTTCAATGGGTGTCACAAACTGGCTGATATTAGTGCATTTCCAAGTCGTAAAACTCATTATTATAAAATATTAAAGTTCTAATTTTTTGGCCCTTTACAGGTTCATAATTTCAATTTGAGTCAACAAAATACGTTTACATGCTGCAATCTTTTAATTACACATTATTTGTCTCACTCTGTTCACCGCCGCAGCACTTCTTTTCACCTTCTTCTGTTTCTGCCACACCAGTTGGTCTGCCATGTTACATTCAATTCAACATAATAGCGCCAAATCATTACAGACATTATGTCAAGGCCTTTAATATAATAAGGTTAAGATACTAACACTTAAAGATTTAATGATGTTGTTCATGATAACAATGACAGCAACAGTTAATGATAGTAGTAATTCTAATTATTAAAGGTGACATATTATGCTCATATCCAGGTTCATACTTTTAATTTGTTTTACCACTTGAAAAGGTTTACATGCTCAGAAAAGGCATCAGCTCCTTTTTTTCTCCCTCTGTCTAAAACGCCTTGGTTTCATTAAGCCCCTCCCTCCCCATAAACCCCAGCATCCGATTTCAAAATTCTGTTCTGAATTCCTTCGTCAGAGACTTTGGCACAACAATGCTGTAACACCTTAATTAGTTAGTCCTTAAGGAAACTAAATAAGGAACAGCACTCATGCTCAACCTGTCACGCTCTTGCCTGCATGTGTCGGGGCTTGCAGGGTTGGAATGGGTAGAGGACCGGTTGCATAGCTGAGAACCATTTGGTTCTCATGCCTCAGGTTTCCATGGTTGCCAGCCTTTACCTGGGAAAGGGTTTGCAAAATCGAGTGACTCTTGTGTGAGATGAGAGCTTACTCACCAGTTGACACCCGTTGGCTTCAGGTGAACTGAAGCAGAATGAGCCGATTCTTGAGAAACAACCACAATAGGGGGAGTTTGCTGTGCAGGTTTAAGCAAATAGTTCCACGGAGCTATAGCAACAACAGGGGGAGTCATAAAACGTCCCATGGAACCGAACCAAGGAGGAACGCATGTGTCGTTCACCCGAGGGGAAAGAGTTCCTGAGTCATCATACTGGTGTAACGGCATGAGCTGTGGTTAGTCGGAAGGAAAAGTCGCATTAGACTTAACATTTAAAAACTACCATCCACAAATGTTAATGAAAAAGATTTGCCAAGTTGAATTCAACGGCAATATTTCAACAGTAATCACTTTTGTGGCTTTTTGCTGGTTTGCTAAACAATCCATTCATCACCCTGTGGTCGACGATGCATGGATACGTTTGGTGGAAATTATTACCTGGGGAGATTATTCACCTCGGGAGCTGATCAGTCAAAGGTCAAGGTCGATAAAAAAAAAGAATATGATGTCATATGATAAGTAACATCATGAATAAGTCTCAAAGAAGAAAAGAAGAAGAAAATTACATCATGCATAGTTGGAAAATGCATTTTTTGAGGCGTCTCTATAGGTCTATAGACAACGACCTGAAGCTTTAATAATCATGTATGATCATATGGAAGGAATGACGTCTTGATGACATCATAACAAGAGGACATTACTACAATATAAATTCGTAAGTAATAGCCTGATTGGGTTATTCAGTGTAGAAACTGGATATGATGCTTTTCATATTTATATTGTTTTATTGCATATATATATATACTTGTCAATACGTCGTTAAATCTTTATACCACACTGTTAAAAAATAGTTTTTTGCAAACCTTTTATTCCTCAAAATCGGTCGGTGCTTTTAACACAACATGGCTCGTTCCCGGGCCCACTGCAGTACTAAGAGAGGATCATAACTTGCAGACAAAACTTTTGGAGGCGATGAAAAGCTACTGGAGCAGCCAGTGATGACGGAGCCGCTGACGAAAAATGACCTGGTGTGACATCAGGGGTCTTCTCAGTTTTGTTTTATTACTTCTTCATCCAATTTCTGAAGCAACATTATCAGTGTGTCTATCTAGTTAATGTAATGCTGAGCAGGTTGTCAACTGTATACTGAAAATGACACTATACACCAGCAGTACAGTTCATCACAACCACAGACACCTTTCTCGTTGTTTTCCATATTGTCATTTGAATGTGACGTTATTATTAAAAATGTATAGATCATAGACGTTCTGAAGTTAAAGTTCAACCAAGAGCAGCACTTACAAAATGTCATCTGCCGCCTGTGTTTCGCAGTAGAGAGGAAGTGGAATGCTCTCGAAACCTGGGAAAGGCGCAGCCACAGGTATGGCGGGGGCCTGGGTGTGGACATCCTGACACACACACACACACACACACACGTGGCTACGTGCCAAAGTCAGACTGATGAGGCAGTAGGGTCATAAGGTGGGGCCGGTCGTCTCCTGCTTCCATCCCCTGCTCCGCCAGAGTCCGTGCCAAAGTGCCGTCAAGCCAGACTCCAGCTTTCCTGTGTGTGTGTGTGTGTGTGTGTGTGTGTGTGTGTGTGTGTGTGTGTGTGTGTGTGTGTGTGTGTGTGTGTGTGTGTGTGTGTGTGTGTGTGTGTGTGTGTGTGTGTGTGTGCATGTGTTTATCTGTCAAACTGTAGTCCATGTCCAGAGCAGGAAACCTAAAGGATGGATGTTTTCTAATGAAGTTAGTGACTCTGAGCCCAGATCCGGTTCCACACTCAGGCCGGCTCCCCCCCTGACCACCAAAGAATGCGCAGATTCCATGAAATTAAAAAAATCCTGACGAGTTCTTGTAACAGCCCAGACCTTTCCACTGGCGCGTGCATCGGCCAGGGAATATTCAAATCGAATGGCCCGATTTCCATAAAACCACCACGTGCTCGTGCTCCCCGGAGGGTGAACCCTCTCAGCGCCACGGCGCAAGCAACGAGGCGAAAAAATCTTGCGGGGCTAAAAAAACCTCATGAGAAGTTTCAGTTTGACGGGGCGAACGGCAACTTTTTTTGATTTAATCCTACAGTCCAAATGTGAGTGTAGTGGGTCCCACGGCTGCGCTGAAGCTCGAAAGGAAAGCGCCTGCACTACCAGCCTGCTCTTCAGCCCCTGTTCACCCCCACCGACTTTAACCTCAGCACCCCCACCCCCACCACCACCACCACCACACCTCAGAGCTCCTCCAATGGCCGCGCGCGTCTCCTCATAATGAATTTAAGAGCTGCTTGCCGGTTTACGCACACGGCCTCAAACTGAGCTGCAGGCCATCCTGCAACACCCAGCTCCAGCTCGCCCTGCGCTCTCCACCAGCGCTGGCTGCTCACTGTGGTTCCTCCACCCGCCTCCTTCCATCGCTCCTCTTGTTGCATCACTCTTCTCTCGCTCAGCGCCCCCGCCCCCACCCCCGCCCCCAACTCTGATACGATCCTGTTGTGCGTTCCTTTTAGCGCTTCATTTCTTTATGACCACTCGCAGGCATATCAATACCTCGTTGAGTGGTCACGTCTTTATTTTCTGACTGTAACATGTCATCAGTCGTCAAGTGGTGCTGCGCCTGGGTTCTATACTAAATACAGACATCAATGTGCAAACTGCACTGAAGAAAATGGATTTCTTTGTTTCGTCAACTGCTGTAATAAAACAAAAAACAAATCAACGGTCACTCTCCAACATGAACAAGAGATCCAAAAGGGCTCAGGATAATGATATCAAGCAAACTCCATCTGCTGATGTTATTAAAAAAATAAATAATTGTCATCTATCAAATGTTAGCGTGTGACAACACAGGATGTATGTATATATGTGTGTATGAACTCAATGTGTTTACATTAAATTGAATATTCACCCATTCACATGAACCATGGGGATGCAGAGGTGTCAGCATATTGATATAAAATTGAACATAGTCACTGGGTCCGCTAAAAGTGCCAGCCAATGCAGAATAGCCCGTATTCTCTCCCAGGACCAGCAGAGGGCGACTCCGCAGGTTGCAGAAAAAAAGTCAGTTTCAGTCGAAGTCTATGAGAAAATGACTCTGCTTCACATTTGAATTTATGACGGAGTTCAATGGCTCAATGTCCAGTTTCAACAGGACCAGAGTCATAAAAGCAGACCAATCAGATCGCTGGATTCACAAAACATGTTGTTATGTAATGAGCGGGTTGCCATGAACTTGTCTGAGGGTTTATTTTTCCCAATTGTGTGTGTACGCGTTTCCATCTGTATGCTGGTTGTCCTGTCCAGCACATTGGGATGAACACGGCAGCTTCCTGTGGTCACATATTTACACTTGATGCTGTTATTACAATTTAGCCGGCGAGTGTGTATAACTTCAATGCATGTCGCCCAATAGAAGGAACTCACCTCCACGTCCAAACACACTCAGATCCCACATCGCCACATTCACGGGCCCAGACTTTTGCAGATTGTCATGATGCCACGCCTGGTTCCCTGTGGTACAACACGGCTGCTTACCCCGCTGACTCACTTCATACCTGTGCGATGTGTGAACACCCAAGCTCCAGCACATGCTGTCTTAATAATAATAATAATAATAATAATAATATATGTGTTTTATATAGCGCTTTTTTAGACACTCAAAGACGCTTGGCAGATAGGTTGTTACACAAAGGCTTACATGTCTTTTCACGAAATCTGTAGCAGCAAACTGCGTGTTTGTATAATCATATTTATTGTATGATGTATAAGGTAAACAGGGGTCATTCCCGTGTCGGTTAAGAAAAAATAGATGAACTCGGAGATTAACTGATGAGGCCAACCCGCGTGTTGGTAGAGAATCACACGCTTATGTGAAAGCGGATCATCTGAGAAATTGTTGCAGCCATTATTAGTAATTCTGTATCAGCCCCATGTTTATTTGGTTTTATTACAGTGTGACAAGTGTAAGGAGGATTTTTTTTTCTTTCGACCTTCCTGCAAATAGTTCCTCACTTAGTCTTAATAAGCATTGAGGTACAATACGAGAAAAAATATGTACACGAGGTTACGTGTCATAAATAGAATAGAAATAAAGCCCCGAACTTCAAGTCAAACACCTTTTTTT
>NC_061525.1:3720000-3835000 GCF_022379125.1 Scophthalmus maximus
CAGAAGCTGGCCAGGTCCAGCTCCCCCGTTGCCAAGGTGACAACCACGGGGTTCGCTTCTGATTGACCGGACCCATACGACCCATAGGGTAACTGATAATAAGACTGGGAGCCCATGGCTTGAGCACCCTTGTCACATTTTGAGGATTTCTCCAACTTGCTCGTCGTGGACGTGGACTCGGAGCGGAAGTAGTCCTCCAGCTGAGCCAGCTCCTCCTGCAGCAGGGAGGTCATGACCTCCAGATCCGAGGGCACCTTGACATCTTGTTCTAACGGCGAGGGTGGAAGGGAAGAGCTCGGAGAGGACTCGTTCGTCGACACAAATGAAGACAAATCAACTTTTTCCGTCATCCAATCTGAGTGACCATCACCTGTAGGATCGAATGAAAAACAAAAATCATGTGGTGAGTAAAACAATCCATTATTTTTTTCCATTTAGCTTCTTGTATAAAATAATCAAAAAATTACACATTCTGGGGAAAAATTCCTAAAATCACCCAAGGCTGAGAAGACAAAAGCTGAAGTTAATACCAAGCAAAACATCCGGAAATCAAAGTGAACAACTAACCGATCATCTGAAAATGATTGAACAGCATCGTCTGCATTCGATAAATATCCACTTAGCTGTACTCACTGTACGACATTAGCCCCCGTGCTGCACTGCGGCTCCGACCTCGGGATGTGGAAAAATAAAAAAGCGCCCTGGCAAAACTCACCAATTAAGCGCTGCCTCTCCACAGGCTCCGCCCCCGTCCTCGTTCGTGATTGGTCGTGGCTAGCCTGTCGGAGAAGGGGAGCGCCGAGCTCGCCTGTGGAAATGGGAGGAATTTTCCTGCGAAGGATCGATGCCGCCATTGTGTCGTCTGCTTCGATCGAACTGTTCAAGAGCACAGACCGTGCACTGGGTGGGGGAACGAGCGGCGGGAGACCTGTGGAGGAAAGGGGGGGAAAAATTAAGGAAATAAACAAATGTCCCAAAATCTGAATTCAGCCTAAAGCTGTTCATAACTCAATTAGTCAACCCTATCCACTCGTCAGTGACCTTATAATGATTAATATCTTGAAATAACACTGCAAAACAACTTTATTTCTAAGACTTCTTTGTCACATTGTACAATTAAAAGATTTACGACAAAAACGGCGAGCTGACATACTTTGTGAAAACAATTAACTACATTCAATTAAAGAAATTAAATAAAAAAGTGATAACAATAACTTACTTGCATGACATAAGCGCAGATTTTTTTTGGATAAATATCAACCAAACAAAAGTTGTTGGACATCATGCAAATTGCAGAAACACTTTGAGTGTTCCATTAAAACTGAAATGAAATAAATAAAATAATTGCACTGTTGTTGTTGTTGTTGTTGTTGTTTTTAAACACGAATAATAACTTTTTATGTAGTTACTTTAAAAAATAAAATACTAATTCAAAATTAAAGAAGAATCACGTTATTAATCACGTTGCCGAGAAACTCCGTGTCTCAGACGCGACCTGCGCGTTAAACTTTTGCGGAGCGACGGCGCGGACGCACTTACCCCATAGTGTCGGAGTGGTCTGCTGCGAAGGAGTGCGTCGCGTCGAGCAAAGCACGCGGAGCTTTGAGGCGAGACGGCGGCGGGTTTTTAAAAAGCCATCTTTCTCTCCCCTTCTCTCCGCGGGAAAGACACGAGACTCTGGTTCGAGCGCGATATTCGGCGGAAAAGCCAAAGCGGACAGAAAGTTTTTAAATCCGCTACTTCTCGCAACTCCCAGTGCCCGCGACCGGATCACGCGAGACGGGATCAGTCCGCGGGGTTTGCAAGCGCTCGCCCGGCCGTTACGTCATGGACCCGGGGACTTTCCCATGATCCACAGGCCACAGGCGCGCACACACACACACACACACACACCCGTTCACTTTATATGTTACCTCTTTATTAAAACTAAATCATTTGCTATAGAATGTATAGGTTTTTTAAAAAAGGACAGTCAATATTGTATTCTTGTCGTTTGCGTGACAGATGCTGTCGTTAACATCCATAAATCATACACACGCTCATTATTAAAACAGCAGTGTAAATTTGTGTCGCTGTTTTTCAAAAAAAAAAAAAGATTTGTGCCCTGCTGTCACAAGTCACAAGCACAAAAAAAACCAAACAAACAAAAAAACTTTTTCTTACAGGGGGCATCGGCCTGTTAATCTCACCCGGTCACACTCGAGCGAACGAAACAACCAGTTAGAATTCAAAATATTATTAAATCTCTACACGCGCTGGCGACACAGCGGAGGGAGCGAGGGACGCGGCTCGGCACGCGGCACTAGTTGTCGGCGCGCCGCGGCGGAGGAACACCGCGTTGCAGTTCGAAGGTGTAACTTTAGTTGCAGCCCTGTTGCATCAGACCCGCCGGGGATTCGCCGAACGCTGCAACAATGTGGCCACACCATTGGTTTACGTGGGGGGAACTTTTCTGTTTCTATTGGCCTGCCATCGGTCTCACACCGATTACTAACCATTACGCACGGAGCACCGACCCGGGACTGGGCGACTGTCGCCGAACCAGAGGTGCTGTGGTGTGTGTGTGTGTGTGTGTGTGTGTGTGTGTGTGTGTGTGTGTGTGGTGCTGGGACCACAGTGCAGCCTCTTATAAAGTCAGTTACAATGGTGCACAGCAGTTTGTTTATGTTCGCCACCATCTTCAGTGTGTACCACTCAGTGTGTCCTGTAGAGAAAAGAAAGGGAATTCAGTGTAAACTCATCCTGAGTGTAAACTCAGCATGCTGTCAATCATTAATGTCGCTACGTCTTATTTCACTAACCTAAATCCCTCCATCAAACTCTTTTAAAAGAAGTTCACCACTTTCCTCGCTACTGCACCTTCTGTGTGTCTGTGTGTCTGTGTTAGGGCTGCAACTAAGGATCATTTTCATAATCGGTATATCTGTCGATTATTTTCTCGATTGATCGATTAGTTGGTCCATAATATGTCATAAAATGGTGAAAAATGCCGATCGTGTTCCCCAAAACTCCAAGACGATGTTTTGTTTTGTCCCCACACACACAACGCTATTGAGCTCACTGTCATAGAGGAGCAAAGAAACCAGAACATATTAATATTTAAGAAGTAGAAATAAGAGAATTTTGACTTTATTTTTCATGAAAACTATTTGAAAATTGTTCAAAATAGTTGAAGATTAATTTAGTAAATGATTACCAACCGATTAATTGATTAACTGTTGCAGCTCTAGTGTGTGTGTATATATATAGTAAGCAGCATCACAGAAAAAGACGTGGTTATGGTCCTTTAAGTGTTTAAGTTTGTTACTTGTAGTTTATATATGCACTACATTAAGTTTATAAGTGTGACATCATTATCTCTGTGGGGAAGCAGGGTGTATAAATACTTATTGGTAATATAGTGATAACAGCGGTGTGATAATATGAAATACAAATAATGAAACAAAAATGTTCCTTCTTGGGAGAATTTGTGTGTAAACAAGTTGGCTTCACTTAATTCTACCTGCCGCTTCGCAGTCCAACGCCTGTATCACCCTCATCTCTGTCACAGCGGCGTCGTTATTATTCAACGGGCCTCTCATAACAGGAACCTTCTTAAATCATGAGGTTTAATCAAGCATGATTTGGAAAAAAGTTAACGTACTACAGCGAGTGCAAGCATAAGAAAGTGTAAATACTTGTGAATGACACACAAGGATGTTTTTTTTTGTGATCCAATTTTTTATTATCATTTAAGACAAACAAAACAGCATATACCGACCGGTTGGAGATTAGAGGACAAGAACAAATGAACAGAACAAAAAAAAAGAATGATAATATGTGAAAGATGCTAACAACATGCAATAATAGCCAAAATAAAATAAAAACATTTACAGGAGGATAGCATACACAATACCAGATAGCGTACTAGACCCAGTAAGGTACCATACCCCCACCCACACACACTCCCCCACACATACCCCATACCCCCTATCCACCCCCCCTGTAAAATTGTAATATTGACCATACTATGTAAAGTGCCTTGAGACAATGTTTGTTGCAATTTGGCGCTATACAAATAAAATTGAATTGAATCAACATTGTGCCATATAGTGCGACAGAACACAACAGTCTTACCTACCTCAAACACTGTCAAACACAAAATGAGGCAATGAGGCCCTTGATCTGCTCTTTGACCTCATAAATGAGGTCAAATTATCCACTATCCCGTCTTGTGCCCTTGTATCTTAGCAACAGAGCTCTCTAGAGTCAGAATGTCCATAAAGGACAAGTACCGTAGCACAAACACACAATTCGTTTTTCACTGACGTGTAGCTGACACGTCACGTCAGGTCGCTGAGGGACAGAATTTGATCCCAAATAAAGTGACAGTGACATGTAGTCAGGTTTAATGAAGTGAAATATTTCTGTTGTGGCAGCAGTTAAAAAGAAAAAGAAAATGTTGAGTGTGTGAACAATTTTTTTTACCTCTAAAAAACCCCCTGCAAACACTGTCACTGTTTGAGATCGATCTGTTGTGTGATAATGAGCCTGTTTTATACCACAGCGGGGGACTGCTACGGTTTTTCTGCGGTCAGACGTGTTGATTCTCTCTCGCCAGGCTGTCGCTCTTGTTTGCGCTTCTCGTACCCGAACCCCCCCCCCCGGGGCTGCATGTGTGGCATGACAGGCCGCGTGACAGGTATAGGACGCGTGGAGGTCGGCCGGGGCCGGCTGACACCCAGCGCGTCCCGCTGCCCTCATTAGTAAAACCAGGACGGCTCTGGCGGCTAGAGCTCCTCTGCCTATCCTCGGCCTCCCCAACTAACCAAAAGCTGATTGAAGCAGCCAGGTCTTCCTGTTGCTATAGTAATAGGCAACACTGGCTCGCCAACCCCGCTTTTGGCATCCCTGTAGTTGTGGCTTCTTGAGGCCTCCCCCTCAGAGCTCAGACACCCCCATTGTTTACTCAATTCGTCTCGCTATTTTTTTGCTGGCATTGCAATTTTTTTTATTATTCTGCATGATGCACGTCCTTAGTTGCTTATGAATTTGTTACCATCCTCGGCTGCGGAGAATCAGGGATAAGTTGTTGGCGATGTGCGCAAATGCCCCTGCAAGAGTTTGGATATTCAATCTGTTCCATAACCTCTAACGACTCACTTATCAAGATCAGTCATTGGCAGCATTTTTGTCTTACGTTGCTCAGAAAACACTCATTAAAAAATGATCAACTCAATTATAGTTCAAATTAATTGTGAATGTCAACATATGTGGAAAATCCTATTATTATTATTATTGCGGATTTAAAGAAATAAAATATTAATGTTTGCATTTAAAAAAACAAAAAATCTCAGTGGTCTTGACACACAAATAACATATTCTGTTTGATAGTAACCTCCCATACCCTGTGCACTGTATCCACTGTATATATTTACAGTCCACAGATTTCAGTTTTGTGTGCAATCGCGCATATACAATGAATTCCTTGACTCGCAGGCTCGTTCTGTATTGCGGCAAAAACGATTGCCTGCTTTTTGTGCAGTATTGCCCTCCATCTGTCCTTTTGTACTGTACACCCGTGCAGGAGCCCTCTCCAGCAGAGCAACGCGGGATGGGAAGAGCCTCCTTCAAAGACGCAGGCGGCCATGCACCCCTCTACCATGGCACGTTGGTATCAGTTACACCATAATTTCATCACCAGCAGCTCTCTGTGAATCCCGCTTACATTAACTTTTTACAAGGATTGGCAGCACGGAGGCAGAGATGCATGTCAGTGCCAGCGCTTGAGCCCGTTTAGATCTCGCCTCCAATTGAATAGTTTTTTCTCTCTCTACATATTGTTATTTGTTGATGAAGTGTTGTATTTGAATGAGCAAATGGATCTGAATTGTGAATAATCCCCGCAGTTACAGTGGGATTATGTTGAGAGAGAGAATGGGGGGGGGGGGGGGGGGGGGGGGGGGGGGGGGGGGGGGGGGGTGTTTAAAAAAAACAAAAACCAAGAGGATGGGGAGACTTCAAAGTGGCAAAAAGTGTGCAGGGCTGCGTTTGAATGATGGCTGGCGTATTGTTTTGATAAGTGTTCCCCGAGGAGGGCATGTGAGGCAGCGTGTCACTCTCCCCTCTCATCTCTGCGATGCGAGGAGCCGGGGCACCGAGGGGACGTCAAGACGCAGCTGTGACTGCGGCGCTCACGCAACAATACTGCAGAGCGGTTGGCTCGCACTCACACGCAGCGGCCCCGCATGTCACACGCAAATGAATCAATTTGCTCTAAATATGAAATTAAATGAACATGTTGGACCCCGAGACGGTGGCAATAACGACGCCGGTGCACTGGGAGCAGGGAAAGAACAGAGAGGAGTCTAAAATGTAGACAATGTAAATCAGTCCCCGTGATGAGCACATCTGCTTTCATCATTGTGAGATTATCAGTTACTGTAAGCGCTTGTTATGAGACAAAACGCAATGTCAAATACACTGTGAATTTCCATATTTGTTTAACGTGAGTCTGAGACATTAATTAATGCTGCATTGTCTCTGCTTGCAAATTAAAATCTCAAACGCAGCAGCATGAATAAACATGAGTCAATTAACCCATTACTTTGGCCGTGAACATCTTTTTAGAAGATGAAATGGTTGTTATTGGAGGTCTCATTATTAAATCTGTTCATGATGACATTTTTGACTCGTAGATTTAAATATTTAAAAAATACACACACACACACACACACACACACACTACTACCTCTAAAACACACACATGCGCGAAAGTACACATGTTGTTTTTGTGTGCATTCAATTAATCTGGCAATATTCAGCAACCCATGTCTTACATGTTTCTCTCTCTTGTGTGCATCTGCAATTCAATTTTTCTAGCAGCTTGATATGTAGAGTGACTGGAAGTTGCACACAATTTTTTTCAAAGGAAGCGTTTTCACAACAGATTGAAGTATCTGGAGGAAGAGGCCTCAGTCACTGTGGCAATATCATTCACCTACAGGTTGGACCATCTCACTGTTAATCCATCGTTTGTCTGTTTGCAGAATGAAACGAAGACAAAATGAATTTTCAGCACAAAGACCTGTGAAGAGTAAAACAGTTTTTTTATCTGTCCCAAATCCTGAATTTGCACGAAGGGCTTTACAATCAGAAGAGCACAGTGCTCTCCATTTAGCTGTGGTAAAAATAAATAATTAATGGCAGGAAAAAGGAAAAAAAAAGGAAAAGAAAAAGATCTCCATTCCAGGACGACAGGCAGACAAAGACGGGTAGGAACCTTTGGTCCATTAGATCGATTCTGTGAAGAGTTTTTCACCTCTGACTTAGAGGGCTGGCTTTGTTTTAATACATATTTATTTTAGAAATGATTATAGAACTAGAGTCAAACAGATGCTGATTAGTGTTTTTAATTAGGCCCCATATTAATGAAATGTTTTTACTGACAGTGAAAAGAAAAGTAGATTTAAAACCATCAAACTGAATAATAATCAGTTCTGATGACGGCTGATTGGTTAACAGGCATAGTGACTTGATCTGGGCCTTTGTTGCATGTCATCTGCATCTGCATTTCCTGTCTGCATCTCTATCTCTACATCTCTAGCCCCCCCAAAAATTATCCAAAATGTCAAAAAAGAAATGATAACGATGAAAGAGGCCCCTCATCCACCAGTGTCGGTGAAATGAAGGGGCAAAATACGTGATGGAGAAATATTATATAGGCACAGTAGTTCTTTGCAGGAATTACACATTCTCTCCAATTATTAAGCTTGATATTTATTAAAACTAAGATTTCCACTTTGCCTTTGCAGCAGGATCACGGAGCTGAGCGGAGGAGTTTACACCCGGAGAAAACCCACATTACTAGATTACTGTTGTGCTTCTCAGGGTGTTCCGCTGCAGTCTCTCGTAACGATGTTGTGGTTGGGGGGGTGGGTAACCAAGCCATCCCAGCTATTTCAAGTCGTCGTGGTCTCATTACAGCAGGCTGTTGGTAATCCTCTGCCTTTGATCCGGGGAGCTGAAGGGAGCTGCGTTTTGCCGCAGTTCAAACACTGTTCTCCCTGCTCCCTCAGCACCTCCACCAGGAGCCCCGTGGTAGCTGAGGAGCCGCCGCCGCCGCCGCCGCCGCCGCCGCCGTGTCTGGCAAAGGAGGAGTGGGAAAGTTGTCGGGCTGGTTTGTTTTTTCAGCTGAGCGCAGGTGAGACAGAGGAACAGACGGAGGTTTGCCGGCGGTGTGTGTGCGAGTCAATCTGAGGTTAACCAGAAGGAGATGCACTCCACTGGGGGGTGGGTGGGGGGTCATATGCGGGGAGGGGGGCCCTACAACAATGGGGTCAGACGGAGCGTGCGTTCAACCCAAGTCAATTTGGAATATTTTATTCATGCCCTGGGGGATGGTTCAAAGCAGGCGAGTGCACAAACAATGAGAGACGAGAGCGCAGAACTGAATTCATACACGAAAACCCACAGAGAACAAAACATTAATCAACAGCCTCATCATCACACAACAGAATGTTCACAGAAAACGATCATCTGCCAGTATATATATATCTGCGGTGACGTGGCCGTTTAATCCAGAGCTTGGGGACTCTAATAAAACCCAATTTACTTTGTTTTTTTACAGTGTATCTTTAAAAGCACAACAGTAGTTTCATATAAAAGTCTCATTGTGAATATGTAAAGTGGAGTTTTCTTCTCTAGAATGGAATCCAGTGCCGGGATTGATAGCACCTTACATTAGGGGATGTGAAAACACAAATGAGTGACGAGGTCGGAATATTTTCAACAAAAGTCAGAAAAGGCAGGAGTCAGGATTCTGCTGTCAGCCCCGAGCTTGCCTGAATAAAATGGAGTCTCGGTGATGTCATCATCATCAGAAAAATGCCATCCTACAGCAGTTTGCCGTTCACTGCTCTGTCTTCTTCCCCATCCTGTCATTACAGTGTGCATCTGGAAACAGTGGCTGGACAGGGAAATACGAATGAGAACGCAAAATGCATTTGGATCAGAGCGCAGATTGGAACCGGCCCCGTCCGAGTTTGGAGGTGGTCGTGCTCGCGTTAGGATCAGATCTCAGCCCAGTGGGATTGTTACCTATACAGCATGGGGACCTTCTTAAGACAAAAAACTTCCCGCTACTTTCATCAAGTCTGGCAAAGGATAGAGCCCAAACATTGTGTCTAACGTGTCTTAACTGATTTGCATGTTGACACCTGATCACAACGCTGTTGCCATGGAGATGAATGCATCTCCAACTATGATGATCATCATCCACATAGGTCATGTTGGTGGCCACAAGTGTGCATCATTTTGGTGTGTCATCGGACAACATTAAAAGTTAATAGTATACAGTATTACCTTATCTTAGCTTACAATCTTGGTTACAATAGCTAAAACGTGTGTATGGGTTCAAAACGTGCTCCTCGGTGCACTGACAGCTCTCTGGAGCATTGTGGTGTTTACAACGTTGCTCCACTGGGCTTTCACGGATGCTTATGTCATCAGCTCGGACAAAACCCACCAATGAGGAACAAGCAGTTGCAACAATAATCAAGACTTGCAGCAAGAATTGAAACAATGTCTGTTGGTTGCTGGGATTTTTTTTACAAATTTCTTTTTAGCAACTCTTGTCAATGTATGCAGTTCTGGTGACTTACAGTGATGTGCACACACCAAGGCATTCTGGGAAATGTAATGTATCAGCAATGCAGAAATGTCCCCCTACCTTTTTCTGTGAAATGTTTTCCAACTCACCTAAAATTAACTTCAAACTTATTTTTTTCCCCTTTATTCTAGAAATGGCATAACCTATTCATTCATCACGCACGCACGTATTTATTTCAATTTGAAACTAGTTAAAGATTTGGATTCCCTTGTTTTAAGTTGGTTTTTTTTGTCTCTGTCAGTTGGACACTTTGGTTCAGACAGAAAAGTCTCAAGAACCCAGAGATGGGTCGCCAACGGTTCTAGCTTTTGTGGCGCCCTGGGCGAACGCTCCTGAAGTGCTCAAAATAAAAAATAAAGAAATATATCGATGTATATAAAATTATAAAAATTGTAGAATATTCCATACAAGTAAAATACAGAATCAAATGACTACCTACATAAATTAAATTATAACACATTACTGACAAAACACACATAAAACTAAATTGCAAGACACTGCTATTGCACACATTTGCATAACAGTCATCTAAATCATTGAAGGTCATCAATCACATCTTCAAATGAAATCTGCCCATCAACTGCATGTTAATACTGATCACAGAAGGGGTTGGGGTTCCCGTGACATGATGAACCTCAGACCCGTGCGTCTGATTTGAAAAGCTCCTCTCTGCTTCGGCTGCAGTGAGGGACGTTCTGAGAGCAGTCCACAAAATGTGGGTACATTTCTGAGAACTCCCTCTTATCTATGAATATTGGCAGCTCAAGCAGCAAACTGCAGTAGTACTGTACAAAGGTGCGCTGATGTGATAGATTCCTCTTGAACTTCTGTACTCTGGAGTTTCCCCCCTCTCTTTCTGTTGACACTGCAGTCTGTATGAATGTATATGTGCTGGCCGTTGTGTGGCTGCAGACAATTCGGTTTTGTTTGTTTTTAAAGTGGCCATAATTTAAACATCACACAAATATTTGGTCAAAAAGCAACTGGGGTGTTTTGCATATCGCAAAATAATGATGATATCTAACAGAGAGTATGTGAGGGAAGGGGAGAGTTTTCCTTTAAAATCTCAAGTCGTACAGTACAAAGTGTCCGGGTGTCTGGTGCACCCATGGGACTCATGAAACAAACCAAGGCGGTGCTTAATAAACCCCTGGAAACTACACAGCTAAAACAACTGAAGAAACCAAAGGCAGCCAGCTCTCTGCTATATCCACTACCTGAAGCTCATATATCCCTGCTCAAGCACTGAGACACACACACACGCACACGCACATACACACACACCCCGTGGATTTTCTCATACCAATATGGGAATCATACGGTCTGATATGGCCTCGCTGACAGAAAAAAATTCACTGGGATTGTGCTCATCGCTGGCTCATGTACCACCGCTGTGGGCTCCTGTTTGTCCCTGATCTTCAACATTTTGGTAGAAGTGTGGATTCCAATAAAGGCTTGTTAAACAACAGATTTCATTCTCCGACTCGAGAGGGCCCTCCGTGGCCCAGAGGCGTAAGCTGCTCCTTTGAACATCTAAATCCCCATGCAGCGTCTGACTTCCCCTTTGTTATTCACTGGTGGCTGCTCCTCCACTGTTTCTCCGCATGCGCCATCACTCTGGAAGGGCTCCAGTGCAGGGGGAGCTTTTAGCTGTAAAAGATCATCTCATTGAGATCATCAAGCCCCAGTTAATTGAACTTTCATACGATATCCTTGTAGGAGCGCGGGGTGAACATATTGTTTTAATGAAGAATTCATCAGCCAGAGATGGGGAGCCGGATTTAATGAGCCCCTTTCCCTGAGATGGGAATGAGAGACATGGAACAAACAGTGTGCTCTCAGCCCTGATGTCTGCTGCCCTCCCCTGTCTGCTGCTGTGAACGCACGCACGCACGCACGCGCGCGCACGCACACACACACACGCACACACACACACACACACACACACCACATTCAGTCGCCTAGTGGAGCAGCTGTGAAGAGCTGTGAAGCCGGTGCTGTGAAAGCTTTTTTGGCACCAAAGTACATGTTGTTTACCAGCATTTACACTCCCAATGTGAAACGTGCACAGCCATAGCAGCATGATTGTGAAATCCAAGGCTGTCCGTACACAGGCTTCGTGTGTATCGGTTGCTTGTGGTGATTTTTTTTAAACATTTTATCTTATTAGGGAATTTGTATGGCGCGAGTTCAATATAAACCCATGTCTTTTATTATCAACTAATGCCCTGTTTTACCCTGTCTTGTAGCTTTGTGTGTAAACCTAGTTTTATTACTTATATTTTCCATATTGATATAATGTTTATAAAGTGTTTTTTAAATTTCAAATCGTGTTAAATCAGCAGGGGGCCCCACAGCAAATGTTTGGCCTAACAGATTAAAACTGGCCATGGCCAACGGTATCAAACACAAATGTGTATACAGTATACACAGCACAGCCTGCCTAAGATATACTTTGACGATTATTTGATATTATGTGGTAGTGTCCGTTTCAAAGGCTAATATGATCTAGAACATATTGTATTTATATAACAACTCAAGTGTCGCTTGTCAGCACATCCTCTTAATGACTGAAAGTGAGTTTGCACCTTTTCCGTCATGTCATTCTGGCAAATGTACTAAAGAAATCTCCTCCTTGTAAAGTCTCTTTCAATAAAATCTGCAAATGGAGTAAGAATAATTCATCTTGACAACTTGAACGATTTTCATTGTTGTTTGTGGGACTAGACATTATTATCTAAAAGATTCTTTAGACAATTTTTCATTTAACAAGCAGACACATTTTACTTCTTTGCGAAAAAATTCTGTTTTGGGGTTTGAATTACAGTAAGGATTTCCAGTGACTGTTTTGCAGAGAATAAAGTTGATACATATTGAGCAAATTATATACAACAAAAGAAAATATCTGATGTGCGTGTTGCCAGTTTTGGGAATTTTAAGGATCACTGTAAGACAACGGAGATGACATTATACTGTAATATGATGTAAACTTTCACTTCGTACTGATTTCTCTACATTTTTTTCCAAAACCGGATAAAAGCTTTTTCATTATGTTCCATACAAACTTCTCTTCAGGACATATAGAACGAGGACCTTGAATCTTTGAGGACCACCTTGGTGCAAAAATATCATTCACATCTTCTGACCTGAGGGATGATTCTGACCTCAGACTGCAATTGAAGACTCAGACAAGACTAGGAGTGCTGCACTGAGGGTAAAGACGATACATTTGAAGATAGAATAAGAATGGGACAGCACAGTCAGAAAGAAGTACATTGTTAACATTTCTTTGCTATTCTCTACTGTTTGATTGACCTTTTTTTTTCCAGCAGCAGAGATCAAAAGGGAAGGAGGGGACAAAAGATAAAAGAAGAGCCGCAGATAAGACATTCTAAAAACTGTCACCATGTCACCTGCACTTGTCGCAAACAGACTCCCCGGCCCCAGACCTGAGATGAATGGAAATCGTCACATTGTCATGCAAATATCTTAAACTTCAACAGGCAAATTCTGATATGAGCAAACTGGGAAAAGTCTGATCACGCCGTGTCTTTGCGGTGGAAGCGAATGTGTCCGCTTGGTCTCCTGGCTGATCCCTGTCCTCACAAAGGAATAAGCTTGTCAGAGAGAATCCCGCAGCTGTGGGTTTCTGTCCTGTCACATCCATCCAGTTACCGGTTGAACATTGATGTAGGACTACTTGACCCCATCTACCTACCACAGGATCCCAGTGTTGCTGGAGGGAGGAGGAGGCCAATTACACAGACAATGTTAACAGTGACGTTGTCACCGCAGTCAGCAACCTTCAACCTGAAACCACATTAAAGGGGCACTCCGCCAATTCTTTTAAGTTAACTTAAAAAGGAGATATTTTGGCTGGAACTAAAATAACTATAGTTTGTTGCATTTATTGAATTATAGAACAACAAAAAGAAAACTGTTGATATGCTGTTATGAACAAAGCAATTTATATAACAAATGGCATTTGTATGCAGGCCCATTTGAGACCTTCCCTTATTTGTGGAAAATTAAGGAAATAAATTGTGTTCAAGATTAGCCACCTTCGGACGGAATGTAGAGGCTGCTGGCTGTAGTCATGACTACAGTGTAGGATGCAACACATATTTTTAAGATTTTATTTCAGGTCACAGAGTAACCGCCCGTACGGGACGCTCTAAGAAGTAAGCGAACGCACCTGCAAATTGACAGCGATCTTTTCATTGGTCACTACACCTGGAATCCTACTGGTTGAGGGTTTTTGATAGGGTTGTCACACAAAAAATCGAGAGCGCACAGAAGAAGTGCGAGTGTGAGGAGAAGAGTTGAAGCTGAGAGCAGGAAATCTGTGCAAGCAACAACATAATCTAAGTGTGAGCAACAATATTTAGTGCACAGTTTGAGCAGAAGCAGAATAAATGTGAATGCAAGAAGAAACAATTTGAGCACAAGAAGGAGCTATTTAAGCGCGAGGGCAGATTTTTAAGGAAAGAATGACGAATCTGAACCTGAAATCACTAAGTAATGCGCACAAACCGAAAGACCAAGCCCTTGAATAAAGCTAGTAAAATAACTCCATACACTTGCAGGAGCACTACCACACAGGAGCAGGAGCACTTCCACCCCCCCACACACACACACACACTAACACACAGGTGCTGATGCTAGCCTGGCCAGGGTAACCCTAACCCAGACTAATACTCAAATGCATATTAGTCTGGGACCTCTCGGTTCATTTTCGATTTCCAAGAGGAAACATTTACCAACAGAGGCAGACCAAAAGGCCTCCGGACGCAATAAGATAGACCTTCAACCAGTGAGCAACGGATCATGTGACGTCTGTTGAGGAAAATATAAACAGACTGGAGCAGAGAGGAGATGAATGTGATGATGATTCCATAATGTCTGTGAACCAGTGTGGTCGCTTTTGTGGGAGAAATGGGAAAATATCAGGTACTTTTAGTCAAATGCTTGGTCATCAGCGGCAGCCATCTTGGTTGTTGTTCTCTCCGCGTCACGGCATAAACCCCGCCCATTATCGGATACTCGGTTGTGATTGGAGGGAAATCCCTCTCCAAAGGAGGCGATCCAGACCGCATTCTGGCGGAGCAAATTAAATGAGCTCCCAGGATTCACCTGGGTCCCAGGCTCCACGAAGCCACTAGGGGCCCCCCGCAGAGCCTGTGAGCAGTCACACCGCAGAAAAAGCATCGACTCTGCGAAGGAGGGTTTGACCTAACGTCCCCCCCCCCCCCCCCCCCCCCCCCCCCAAGGGCCAAAGGTAAATGTATCCAACATTGGGAGAATCTGCAATCGGGACTTTTGTTGCAACTGTGCTGAAACTGCACGGTCACTCGCCACATGTGATAACTCAACAGCTCACTGCCATGTGGACCGTCTCCAGCTCTGTAGAATCTGGGGGGGGGGGGGGGGGTAGGAGTGAAGTGCTGGCAGCGGGCCACTCGGGAGGGGGGCCTGCAAGGTTCCGTCGAACTTTTGGGGGAGTGACTCAGATGGGGGCGGGGGCGAGTGACTCAGACGGGGCGGGGGGGGGGCGGAGGTGTTTTGGGGATTATAAACGGCGGACCACTGCCACCGCCCCCCTGCGCTCCAACAACTTTGTCCTTCTCTCTCCCTCCGCCCGTCTGTGTGAGTCCGGGACACGAAGTGCCCTCTCTTCCCGTCCCGTCCCGCCGACATGACACCTGTGCTCCAGCTGTGCGCGGTCGTCATCCTCGCGTCGGCGCTCGCGCCAACTGCGACCTCGGCGCACCTCAATGACACGTAAGTGACACGAGTTCGCCCCTCTTGTTTGATGCGCCGCCAAAAGAAAAGCAGAAAAGTTTGGTCGCCTGCGTCACGCCGAGTGAGACGACGAGTGCACGTTCCATCGTTTTTTTTTTATTGTTTTTTTTTTTTTTTTTTAGCTTTTTGTTTCGCAGGAGGGTCCGAGGGACGCACGTTAATGAGTTGACAACAAAAGTTTAAAACAAATTGAAGTCAACTTGTTTGGGGCTACTTTCTGTGGGTTTGCTATCGCCCAAAAAGTCCAGCGGTCGGCCTCTCGGGGGAGTGTTATGCAATCACGAGTAGAGATGTGACCACCTGTGTGTGTCTGTGTGCGTGCACGCGCACGCGCGTTGCAGAATCACTCCCACGTCGGATCGATAATCCGCTTCTGTCTGCTGCAGTGATCGGACAAACGATGACTGACGGGAGCTCCTCTGTTTAATCTGCTGTCGCAACCGAGTGGTGCCCAGTGGCTGTTCGTGATCACTATCTGTGGACATTGATTTCCATTCTTTGTTTTTTGCAGCGTGCGTGTGTTTCATCTGCCCTGTGATCATCACCAGGAAGTCGTGCTTTCTTGCTTAAGCAGACGCACCGATACCACACTCCCCTTCCCCTACGTGAATATTTATAGTCCTCAAACTGCACCCCGACTGTGAAATCAAAAGTTCTCCGACTGATATTTTACAAATGCGACGACGATAAAAAAAGTATTTTATGTCTCTCTTGAATGTAGCACAGTAGACTAAAAAAAGTCGATTAAAAAAAGAAATGTACTGATAAACTACTATTACATTAGTCATCAACGCTTTTGACTTACAATAAGTGCATTCAACTATGAAGATATTACCCAACAACTGCAAGAATCCTGCGAGTGCATTAACATTTCTCATTTGTAAGTGCTCCATTTAAGGTTTTAAAAAAATATATATGTTTTAACGATTCATGGAGTAAGTTGAAGTCTGAACAGTTGGGCTGTCAGTCTGCGACAGAAGCATTGAAGGGATTCTACTGTCCTGATGTCAACGGGGAGCTCGGTCCACCATTGTGGAACCAGGACCGCAAACATTTAGCAGAGTGGTGGCTGCCCGCCCCCTCGCAGTGGGGGAGTAGCAAGCTGTTTGGCAGTAGCAGAGTGGACGGGGCTGCATCAAATGTCTACTTTCCTCCACTGGTCATTTTGCACATTTAGAAACCTGCAAAAAACGATTATATTTGCCACTTGGTTGACAATAAAATCATTAAAACGAGCTGTGAATAAAGGTTTTTTTCACTTTCAAGTTGAAATGACAGACTTGTTAACATGGAGCGACTTTATTTGTGTAGAGTTTTGTTTCTAGATAAGGCGATTAAGGTCGAGTCCAATATTCACTTGACATTTCAGCTCCGTTTTGGTTTTCCTCCAATTCCTGATACAGAAAGAAACATCTCAGGTCTTCTAATGGGAAAACGCCTCCAATATGTTCGACAGCTAACGTGGTCTTTTTTTCTACCTGTAGTATTTTTGCAGTGACCGTGAGCTCCCAGGTCACGGGAGGTAAACAGGAGACTCTGTGTGCCCACATCCACGGCCCCACAGAGGCCGTCTCTCTGAATGTCTCCCTTGACATGGACTCTGGCAGCACCGTCATCCTGGAGGAGGATGTCAAACAGGACTTTTACCGCTGCTTGAACTTCCAGGTGTGACTCAGCACGTACACACACACACACAGTTTGGTTGCTCGCTGAGAAGGGTGTGATAGTTTACACACATAATTGGTTCGAATTGGAAGCAAGGTAGAATAGACCCGATAAAGATAATTAATGTTTGATGGCGCTAAATGCATCCATGAGGTTTCCTGGCACTGTGTACTTTCCCCATCCCCTAGCCCTCCATTAAACTAACAGCTCAAATCTTGGGGTCGTTATGTACCTAATTATCCAGCCGGAGCCATGACTGAGGCTGTCAACGCCAATGGTGCTCTGTAAACGACTGCTCCGGTTCCTGTCACACTGCTGGCCGCTGTTATGCAACTTATGGGCCTTGCTACATATTGATGCGAAACGATCCGCCAACCCCAAAGTAACAAAGACTGCTTTCTGCCAGAGGCTACCAATGTACCTGCATTCCTCTTGACCCCCTACTCTTTCTCACAACACACACGCACGCGCACACACACACACACCCCTCACAAATTTTGGAAGTGGTTCCAGTGCCTGTTATGTAATGGCAGCTCCATTAGTAAGTGAAAACATACGCTGTACATGTATGACCACATTTCATAATTGACCTCATGTAGTGGAAGAGGTCTGTTACTTCTCAGTATCAGAGAAACTGTGCTTCTGCACGAGACTGCATTTAAAACTCTCCGTGATCCTGAGTGAGAGATGTGTTTTTTGACACTGCAGGTCCCCGTGGTGAGCCGCAAAACTGTGGCGAGCATCAGTGTCACCATTCAGGGTGAGAGCGCCTCAATGAGCAAGAAGACCAAAATTCTCATCGAGCCTCCTACCTTCATCCATATTATGCAGACTGATAAACCTATCTACAAACCCGGACAGACTGGTAGGTGTCCAATGTTGTGAATTATTAATGCTGTCCACAGTCCACTAGAAAGATGTTAACAGTATTAGAATATGCGGTGTGGTAGAATTGGTAATCTTCTGCTCCAGTTGCTCTCTTAATTATGCCCACATTATCCTGTCCGCACTGGTTATCAATTCAGCTGTAATTGCACAATTTTGGACTACTATTATCTGCATAATACTGAACTGCTACTTAACAACTTTAGGAATTGAGTGTATGTGGACCCTGTTATTGACCCATCCAACAGGGTAAACAGCCATATCTCTCAAACTCCATACCCGAAGTTTGCAACACAGGCTGTTCGTCACAGTTTGGAATCAAAGTCCAATCTGAGGTCAACCGAATGATCATCAGGGGTAACTCCTTGTGGCAGGCAAAGTCATTTTCATGTGTTAAATTTATTACATATATTCCATATCAGTTTTACATATCTAAATTGAAAGGGTCACTACTGCTGCACCCTTGGAAATGGGTGGTTTCAATGTCTTCTGTGGCTCTGGAGGATCTTTGTGGAGTTGCATGAAGCCTGTGGTTATAAACTTAGGGCATGGCGTCATATATGAATCTAAAATGCTATTCATTTGCATTATAGAAAAAATATGGGAAATGTGTTTTTGGAACGTTATGGCAGAAAGCCTTTTAGTCGTCCGTCTCACACATGTCTGACAGAAAAGCTAGCACTCAATAGGAAGTCCTGTATTCTGTAGGATTTAATTCTATTTATTAGCTTGCTTTCATTGATGATAATCGTGTGGTGTTGTTTTTTCCCCCGCTCCCTTTGTCTTTTAAGTCCAGTTCCGAATCGTCTCCATGGATACCAATTTCATCCCCGTAGATCGTGTGGTAGGTTTTTATTTATTTCTGTCAAAATCATGTGATACTGTGCGATGTGTGCAATCACTCTGAGCAGAGAACTTCGTAATATGGAGGGCTTTCCCTCTGAGCAGTCAGTGAATCTGAAGAGTGAGGTCTATTTTGGTTCAGGAGAGTGGGAGGTGAAAGGAGGGCTGTTTGTTGATTTGGAAGACGGCGTGGGTGTGAAGCGCTGTGTGGCTGAGTGTGATAAACATGCTGTCAGAGTTCATTTGGCGCGCACTGCATTTGACCCAAACATCTGAGTCAATATGGGCTCAAGGCCTTTTCCATTTGCAATGAGATGCTGGAAACACAACTGTTTGCACTGACCGTGAAATCCATTTCGGATATATATATCGCATGATGGAGGTAGCCTACTCACGATGAATCCCATCAGGTGGGAAAGGATCAACATTAAAACAGTAATCTGTAGTTTTAATGTTTTTACACAGTGACACCATCAAATATTATGTATGCGTTTGTTTGGACACTTCATCTAATAAAATATTTAAACCCTAAATGTTTATCTTGGATGCAAAATGATCTAGTGAAAACATTCCTAATGTCCTGTTCTTCATCTTATACATATTTATTACCCCCCAATTTTGCCCTTTACAAAAATTCATGAATGAACTGGTTTTGTAAACGGCTAACTACCCAGCAACTTTCTGTGCATTAAAAGCTTTTGCTATAGAAGAAATGATCAGTACATCCAAATCTCTATTATAATACAATATTGTTGTGTAAAAATACATTTTCTACATAAATACTTTGTTGTTTATTTTTTTTTTTTTAGTACCGAGTGGTGGAGATCCAGGTAAGGAAAACTTTTTGCATTCAAAATTGACCCTTGACAGGAGCAACTGTTGACTAGTTATGACATGAAATAAAGGTTTCTGATCTAAATCTAACCAGTAATGGTACAGTAATGTGGTATGTGCCTTAGTTAGCAGTTAGCGCATATTTAGCATGTGTTGCATACAATCCAATTGTTGACGGATTAAACTGATCATTCAAAAGTGGGTGTGACTTCTTACATATGACCTTAGATTAGAAACCTTTATTTCATGTTTTATTGAATAACGATGAATGGATATACACAGGTAGTCAAGTACATAACTGTAATATTGTATAACTGTTATTTGTACTGTGTTATTTTGAAATCCGCTTTTCTTTTAAAGCCCTTACGTGTAGGATTTAAAAATGTTTGACTTTCACTCTCAGTGGAAGTGCAAATAATAAAACAGGGAAACACCGATATCAACCAATCAATGGTCACTGAGATGAATGGGCTGAAAGCTCTTTACCCAGACTTGACCAATTTTCACCGTAGTTGTCATTTTTCAAAGAAAATCTTACGCCATCAGCTTAATTTACCATCATACAGGTAGTCACGTTACAATACCACACCTAGGGGCTTTAATACAATGCAAATAGGAGCAGCCATCAATAAAATATGAGTCTTTACTGTTTATAGGATCCCAATTCAAATCGCATTGCCCAGTGGTTGGATAAGTCCATTGTTAGCGGCATCCTTGATCTTTCCCACCCCATGATTCCGGAGGCGGTACAAGGAACATACAAGATCATGGCCTCAACTGACAAAGGAGAGCAAATATCCCACCGCTTTGACATCAAGGAATATGGTCTGCTGCAGTCGCATCCTAAGAAATAGAACCATGTCTCACATCTACCAATATGATGAGTTTGGTCTGTATTAATCTTCCCCTGAAATATGTATAATTTTTTTAATTTTGTTTCCTTTGCTTTAGTTTTGCCCAAGTATGAGGTAAAAGTTCACCTGCCCAGTGTCATTAGCATCCTGGACCGAGAGGCGGCACTCACGATTTGTGGAAAGTGAGTGTGGGCACTAAGACAGTTCTTAATATGACCCTGATTTTCAGGATAGACATCATGCAGTATATCATGAGGAGCTGTTTGGTAAAGTCAAACTGCAAATTTAATTCTAATTTTTGCACATAAATTGTTACACATTTTTATGCAGCCATCATGCACAGTTGTCTATTTTATTCACAGGATAAAAACATTTTAGGGTATAGCGTTATCTTGTGTGGGGGTTTCCCATGGGAGTGAGTCAGCAGCAACAGTGCGAGCACACATGATGTCATTTTCAATGATGCACTAATTACTAAGAAGGTCGTACTGTATATAGTAATAGTATTGTTGAAAATGTGTTGTGTTTGGTGATCAAGTCATTGTGCCATTTCCTGCAGATACACCTATGGGAAACCAGTCGTTGGTGCAGTTAAGGCAGAGTTTTGTAGATATGCTTTGCGATATTATTGGCGATCAGGTACCCAAAACAAGGATATTTGCAAGACTTATGAGCTTACTGTGAGTATTCCAAATAAAAATACATTTACTTTTTGTAAATTCGCAAATTTCTTTAGATTTTTAACCAATGTTTTTAGAAATTCTTTTATTTGATTTTCACCCTTGTTTTTTTTATCTTCTAGACGGATAAAACTGGTTGTGCTACACAAACTGTAAACGTGGCAGAGTTCGCCCCCTACAAGCAGTCGTACGATGACAGCTTTGAGGTGAATGCTGAAATAGAAGAGTATGGCACAGGTAGGTTGACTGGATGCCTGGTAATGTTCAGCGGGTAACCGGCAGCAATTCCTCATGAGCTGTGCTCTCTGTTTATTACCATCTAGGGGTCACTCTTAAAGGCAGTGGACGGACCAGTTTCAGCAGTTACATCAGAACTGTCACCTTTGAGGACGTATCTGAATCGTACAAACCTGGCATTCCATTTGAGGGAAAGGTAATCCGTCTGGAAATTACAGCCTGCTGTCATCACTGGATAGAGATATATTTAGAAGAACGTATTCACAGAAATTTAATATATTGTCCATAATTGTGTTTATATATGTATAATCACCTGCAACAAAGAACCAATGTTTTTTCGTCAACTTTTGAATGAGTTAAATATAGTTAGATGATTTGGACCCGACCTCCATGTAAATCGCCATGTTTGCTACGTCGTGTTGTGCTGCGTTGAGGTTCCACTGCGACTCGGGAGGTCGGAAAAAAATCCCCACCCCGACTTCCGGGGTCCGAGTTCCGAGGTATAAAGGAAGGCAGCATTAACTACAGTTGCAGAAAACGGTCCAGAATACGTGCATTTGCATTGAATTTCCAGCGCTGTGGGAAACCTGAAATGGAATTAGCGGTGCCCACCATAAAATGTCCCCTGTCGGCTTCTCAGTTGGTTGCTGTTTGCAACTTTACCACCAGATCCCGCCAGAAAAGTACAAAAATTACACACTGGGGCTTTAAAAAAAAGAGATATCTGATTGATTCCCATAACATTTGGCATTCAGGGTCCCAACAGGGTGAATCGTATTGATCATCCTCCTGTATTCCCATTATGAGGTAGACATTTTACAGTTGGCTCTGGAGCAGAATTCTAATATAGAATATAGAAATGCCGCTTGGAAATCTTGGTTGTCTAATCTCAAAAAGTTTTTTATGTACACTGGGTTTTATTTACTTCATGACTTCTAATCAAAAACCCAAATATTTTTTAAATGCATTTGCTGATCTTTTGTAATGATTGTTAAGTGAGAGAGATTATCTGGCCATCAAGGCCAGTCACATCAGTCACCTAATGTTATCTATTCAAAAAATTAAGATTACTTTTTACTCCTGGATCCACCGTCTCTTTGCCAACGCGAATCCCTCCAGCACATTGAAATATATACTTAACAGTGTAACAAGATACCTTGACAATAACTCCATAAATGTGCTGTAAATAACTCGCGGTCCCAAGAGGTTCAATAAACAACCTGTCTTTGAATGCTATCACCTGACCAATTTCCAGTAGTACATGTATAATATAATTGAGTATTGATATCAATATCAATAATTGGCAGATAACGCAATACTGATCACTTCCATGCTAACCAGATGATGAATCATTTAAATTTGGGTCCTTTATAGCATGTCTCTGTTGCCACCTTCAGTCTTCTATCTCGTTTTCCCCATATGATACATTCTCATATCATATTTTGCACTGTAAAAGGCAGATTCTCATGGAATATTTCTGATTCAAGCTCATAGAGGTAACAAATCCTTCAGCATTAAAACTAAACAAAATATTTAATTATCACTGCAAAGTTTCCCTTTCTAGTCCTTTTGGTAAAATCATTAGTATGTCGGGGGGAATGATGGATTTCTAAACTTGATCCACCTTGAAAATGTTGTGGATTAGCTTCTAATTTATGATGTGTTTGCAGGTTAAAATGACTGGTCCAGACAATAAACCTGTGGCCGACGAGTCCGTGTACCTGGTTGCCACTTCCTCACAAAACATCACCCTCACTACTGACAAGAAAGGCATGGCGTTGTTTTCTCTGGACACGTCTCTATGGGAGGACACTGTGAATCTGCAGGTTGGTGACTGTTATTCTGGTTATTAATGGTTATTCTGTGGAGATGTTTATTTTTCACAAATTTTACAATCAAAATCCAACTATAGAAACTTTCATCATATCCATCATGGTGGCCCATATAGGTCTCTACTATAAATCTCCAGGTTGGTTTAGGGTTCAGAGTTGGAGGTGAAAAGGTGGGTGCGAATTTGACCTTTGAACCTGTCACTGTCAACAGGCAAAGTCTAAAAACACGAACGAAGAAGAACCACACTTGTCCAGGGTGCGTAGTCCAGAGTACAGGTCGGCCCACCACCAGGTTGCAGCATTTTATTCCAAGAGCAGTAGCTTTCTGAAGCTCATGCAGGTCAACAAGAAGATCTCCTGTGACAAAAATGCGACTGTGCGGGCCCAGTTCATCATCCAGGGGGAGGAGCTGAAGAGTGGACAGGAAGTCCTTGAGTTCTTTTACCTGGTATGTGTCACAGGTTATGAGGTACTCTCTAGAATTGTAACATCCACTTGTTCCTGTGTAACTTTGTACTAGCATGCAGTATAAATAATCACATCACAGAGACACTGGGAAGTGGATGTTGGTGACGTCCTTCATTTTGTGAAGTCTCTTAGGTCCCACCTCTCACTTACATTATGGCAATATTTAGTTGAACAATAATTAAACCCAATCTTTTGGCTCAGTGTAAACACAATTAGGTTCACATCCTCTCAGCAAATCCTATTCAGACACTGTGTGTTAGAAGGGATTCCGCCTTTTAATGTGAAAACACATTTCTGTGGCTGTCTTCTTTCTCCGTAGGTGATGTCAAGAGGTGGAATCGTGCAGCATGGCAGCATTCCAGTGGCTGTTAAAGTGGGAACTGGTACAAACTGATTTTATTTTAACTTTTTTAACTTTTCAAAAAGCATGGTGATAGTCTGTTTCTTTTTATGTTAAAAAAAAAAAGGTCACGGGAAGACCAAAAGCAACAATGAAAGTATCTTACTATCAGTTATGTCTGTCACCCTGATATATTTTATTCCTTCATTAACAACACTGGGAGTCATGTTCCTGCATTACCATGAACACACAAACTAGTTAATGTTGTCAATTCCACTTACTCTGTTGTGCTAATAGAAAAAGAAAAAAGATTACCAGAACCAAATCCAGCAAGCATTGAGGGATAGATTAACACTGTTGGCGGTACAGTGGTCATACAGTATGTTGGGATTTGTTTACAGTTTGAAAAAAAACAGAATATACCCCCCCTTATCCTTCTTCTTTCTTAGGGTCAAGTGCTTGAGGTTAATCACTACTACCTAACCCGTGTGCATTAAAGAATATTGTGGTTAGGAAAATGAGGAGGTTTATTATTTGTGTATTTAAACATTTTGAAAGCTGTCTCACACTGTGTGGTGTCACTTTGTCTCTGTTTCATGCCTTAGTCAACACAGGGGAGTTGTACATATCACTCCAGCAGGTGACAAACCTGGCGCCATTTGCTCAGGTGGTCATTTACACGGTCATGCCCAGTGGAGAGGCGGTGGCCGACAGCCAGGACTTCCCCATTCAGCTCTGCCTCAATAACAAGGTAGTGTATGAAAAGAAAACAAGATTTTAAGCAACTTTTGATGTCTAATAAAACATTTAATCTCAAATTTGAGATTTGACTGGAGGGTAGAGACAAATGTCACCCAATCTGCACCCAAACTAACAACTCTCCACCTTGCAGGTGTCTCTGAAGTTCTCCTCTCTCCAGAGTCTTCCGGCGGAGAAGACCACGCTTAGTCTCAAGGCTCACCCAGGCTCCATGTGTTCTGTCAGGGCCATCGACCAGAGCGTCCTCCTGCTTAAACCTGAGGAGGAACTCACTGTCGGCTCTGTACGGATCCCTTGTGCTACTTTTTCCCACGTTTAACATCTGTGCCCGCACTAACACCCTTGTATGGTGTTTTTATTGAAACGAGCATAACGCTTTTGATTTCAGAATTAAGTGGAAATTGTCATTTATTCACCATACCCAGTGTGAATTTGACACTGGGATATTTGCATGATGAACATTTTGCTTGTTGTATATTCCTGGTTGATAAGCTCCCATTTATTGCCATTTGCAAAGATGATTTCATTGTTTTAAGACTGACATATTGAATTCCGTATTCAACCTGTTGGCTTCAAGCCAGATGGATTAGCCTGTTGTGTTAACCACATTGGAAGAAGGGCACACTTTTCAGTCTAGTTTTATCTGCACTGTATTGATCTTTTACACCCAGTGAACTCTTAGTTTCTCAGATTTGAAGGCATCCACTGACCCACGAAAGGCACTAATTGTTCTGAGCCTATTTTATCACTGCTCTATCACACAATTAGCTGACCGCTTGCAATAGTTAAGTCACGTTAATTCATTATTATTATTTAATTAATTAATTTTTTAGCTCATTAGTCTTTGCAGAGCACAGACAACCTCCATACCACTTCGGATCATGACAATACATTTTGTGACAGTTAACTAGTTTAACAGTTGGTGAAACCCTGAGATACTTCATGGAACGTTCTTCAGTATTCACATCGTCATTGTGTGGACATCCAGTCCTTCAGTGAGCTGACGTACCCTCATTAACACTGACCTCTTTTGTGCAGGTGTACAGTCGACTGCCTTTACAGAAGATGTCAGGATACACGTATGAGGTTGAAGACTTTGAGCCATATCCCTGCATGAACTTGATGCTCGCGGCACCTCGACGAGCGACGCGATCGATCTACCATGGATCTGATCAGAAGAATGATGTCTACAGCATCTTTAAAGTACAATATTGGATCCTGTCTCTATGTATCTCTCTCTTCTCCTGTCTCTATTTTCTATCTTTGCTTATTTTTCTGGCACCTGTCTATCTATCTGAGTAATTAGATCTTCATTTAAAACGGATAACATGACATAACATTGTCCTCTGTTTCCGTCCTTGTGTTCATCACTAGTGATCAAATAATGATATGTTATGACTTGACAATCTCTCATTTGTTTGTATCCTCTCTCCCTGTCTCCCCTTCTAGGAAATTGGAATCAAAATTGTGACGAACTCCGATGTGAAAAAACCTATTGACTGCAGCAGCAGATATGATGTATATTATGATGACATGGGTACGATTTTCGTTATGCCACTTGCATTTTCCATTGACTGTTCATTTCAGTGTCCATTGATATTGGTCCCTGAACAAGAAACTACTTTTTTACTGTGAACTATATTTATTAGTGGCATACATGCTTCCTGGGAGCCCAGGAGTTGCAGATCGAACTGGAAAGACCAAGACTGTTAGAACATACTTCCCTGAGACCTGGATCTGGGAGCTGGTTTTAATTGGGTAAGTTGTGTCATTAATGTTGTTTTTATTTTATTTTGTGTTCCTATGTGTTCTTAGATGTCCTAGACTCTCCTTTTCCCTTGGCCTTCAACATGATGCCAGAGAAATCAGGTGATGTGCTGAAGTATAAAGAGGAGGACAAGAAGGAAACCGTCAGGACATTCTTCCCTGAAACCTGGATCTGGGACCTAGTTACTGTTGGGTAATGATGATATAGACGATCAGAAAGGATCAATAGAATATACTTTTTAATTTTAATTTTTAGACGTGTGCATTTTGACCGCTGGAAGAATGTTGGCTTTTATTTTTTATATATATATATTTTTAGGACCCTATCACTAACAAAAAGATATTAAATATGGCAAAATATGAGAAAAATGCTGGTTTCACAACTACATTTAACATGTTATAGCAACATAATTTACCAGTCCTTCCAGTTGCTGAGATACATCAGTCTGGAGCAGACATTCATGGTCCTCATTGGATGCATACTAAGGACTTTCTTTGACTTGAATCTAATGCCCCGATTAGATCTTTTGTCCAGACTGAATTATCTCTGCAGCTGTTGAATGGATTTGATACATGGATTTTTTTTCCAGATATTTATCGTCTCCAAAGAATGAATCCTGATAAGTTTGATAATTCCCTTTTCTACCAGGGCCTCCAAAAGATTGACATTTTTGGTTGTTCCTCTGACTTTTCAGAGGAGGATGCCACCATCACCTCAAAATTCCAGTTTATCCAGCACTTTGGTTCATGACCAAATATCTGCAAAACTAAAGACGTTTCCATGAAACCTCACCTGTCATTTGTGGTAAATTCGTTAGCATGCTAATCAATGAAATTGCCATTCTGAGCCTCATAGTGACGCTAACGTGACTGAAGACTCGAGGATGGATTGGTACAACATCTTTGAAGAGACATTTACGGTTCTCAGACAAAGGAACCAGATGACTTTTAATCTCCTGACTTTTCCCTCGGCATGGTGCTATGGGAAAAGGTTTAGATTAAGGCCCCTCTCTTTATTTACACTAAGGTTATTGGACCCTAAACAACTATTTGGAACATTTGCTTGATGTTAGGATTTTATCATTTGTGTTGCTTAGAGGTAAAATGCATAGCCTCAAAGAGCTTCTTACATTGCTGCTGAGTCTTAGGGTCCGTCCCATTTCTCCCCAAATTGGACCCAAACCCTCCATTCTTCCACTCCACCTGAAGTCTGCATTTGACCACCCTACGTTTGAAGGGGTAACCCCTACCACTTGTTCTTCAAAAGAAATGGGACTCCCTACCCTACGCAAAAATGCGCAAAACAGAGAGGTATGGCGAAGTGAGGGGAAATGGGACGGACCCTTAGTCTTGGTTTAAAAACTGTTGTTTTTTATGTGCCCAGTTGTGCAGGAGGGGAAGTCCATTCTACTTAAAGTTGTTGATATGTTAATGCTTGTATTTTTGTACAGAGAGAGTGGGTCAGTGAATGTGGAGAAGACCGTCCCAGACACCATCACCAAGTGGGCAGCTGGCGCTTTCTGCACCTCCTCTGTCGGCTTCGGTGTGTCGCCCAACATTGGACTGACCGCCTTCCAGCCATTCTTCGTCAGTCTCACCTTGCCCTACTCTGTCATCAGAGGGGAGGTCTTCACACTCAAAGCCACTGTCTTCAACTATCTCTCCAAATGCATTATGGTAAATATTGAAATGAGAAATGGATGGAATGAATACAAATTAATTTAATCCTGTGGGTAAAATTAATAAGACTTCTTGTGGCTGTCAGCTCATCAAAATGAAATTATATGAAAATCTATACATTTCTCCCAAGTCTCTAATTATCATCTCGTTTCATAAGTGCTTTACTTTTATCCGATATGCTTCACATTTTGTAATATTCTTATTTCTGAGGCTCAAATTGTGATGGTTTGTATTTGTTGAATCTCTGTAGGTGAATGTAATATTGGCTGAATCGAACCAGTACACCTTCAGAAACTGTGAAGGATGCCAGTACAACGTGTGCCTGTGTGGTGAGGAGAGCAGGACCTTCTCATGGATCGTTACTCCAACTGCCCTCGGTATGAATACATAGTTGCTTTTGATATTTTATTGCAAATTATACATATGTAATCAGTGTAATTTACCTGTGATATCACACAATGAACTTGCACAGTTAGATGTTGTTGTTTTTTAATGCAGAGTTTGAATATGAGAGTATGTGTTTTTTACACTAGGTCAGTTCAAAGTGTATCATAGTAACTGAGTCAGAAATTCCCTGATGAGATGGCACAAGCTTGTTAACCTCGCCTGGAAAAGGGCCCTCTCCTGGAGCCAGCCCTGGAAGGGGGGGAACCTGCTGGCAAGATTCTAGTGGCCGGGACTTGACCCATGGGTCGGCCAAGCCCGAAAAAACCCCCACATGGGGCTACCATCTGCAGGGAAAGGTGTCTGATTAGTGCTGTGTAGGCTGGGCAGCAGGCAAGGGCAGGAACCCAAGCATGCTGAACCCCCGGGACCGCAGACTAGATCTAGGGATGTGGAATGTAACCTCTCTAACGGGGAAGGTCCCTAAGCTGGTGTTGGAGGTCGAGCAATACCAGATAGACATAGTTGGCCTCACCTCTATCCATTCATACATACACAAATACATACATTACTCCTGGAGAGCAGCTGGACTCTCCTTCTCTGGAGTTTCCCAAGGAGGGATAAGTGCTGGGGGGAGCAGTCATTCTAATGATGGGCGTCAGCAGTTTACCTGGTCTTCTTGGAGTCTGTGGGTGGTGTCACCTTGGGACTCTATAGTTCTGCAGGGGGACTCCGATGATCCCATGGGCATAATTGCCTGCCCGATTCTAACAATTTCTTTTGTGCCGCTCCAAAACACCAGTTTCACTGTTCTGCCACTGGCAAGTACGTTTTTTTAGAGCGGTGAAGAAGTGATTACCAGAAGTGAAGTATTGGCCTGAGCTAGCCAAAGGTGTCACACTAGAAATCTCACAAGTACAACGGCAATGTGTACCTATATTTTGTTTGGTACACATTGCCGTACTCTGTATCTGCGAATACGCAAAGGCCAGTTATCGGTATCGGGAAGGAAAAAATGCTATCGGAACATCTCTAGTAGGTGCTGAATCCGCTGGTGGACACAAACAAATGGGGGGGTCTGTAGGGTGGCTGGGCTCAGCCTTAAGGTAGGCACACATCAACGCAACGTCAAACAACTCACATCGACAAAGACCGCCTGCTGTGTCTGCTCTCGTTGCATAGCTCTGGCCGCATCACGCCAACATAAATTGTACCCGGAACAAATCCTACGGCCAACTAGCTCGTATATTCTGTGCCTGTGTGAGAGGAAATAACCCTTGATACCAGCAGGGGGCGGTAGTTTGTACATGTCATTCAGAAAGGGAAACTGAAAAGCCAAGCAATCTCTCACAGCACTCGAGAAACAAACCGCCATGTCGACCCAGATTGACAGACATCTTTAGTTTTGTAGGTATGCAAACTCTTTACCTCCTTGTTTGCTTTCTTTCGTACTTCCGTTTTCTTCTCGTGCTCTGATTCGCTAAATCTGAACAGCCAATCGGAGTGATCTCTTTGAGCGACTGACTCCTCCTATTCAACATGCTGAATTGGTAGAAAAGCAGCTTATCAACTAGTATAGACAGGACAACAATTTCGACACCACAACTTGGACTATGGACACTCATTGACGTTCAGACGAGTTCAGACTGCAAGGGGTCAGTTGAGGTTATACGGGCATCTTGTCAAGATGCCACCTGGGCGCCTTCCTGTGGAGGTTTACAGGCCACTTCCAACTGGGAGGAGGCCGAGGGGTAGACCCAGAACTAGCTGTAGGGACTACATATCCCATCTTGCCTCGAGATCCCCCAGGGGGAGCTGGAAAGTTTGGTTGAGGAGGTTGCCTTCGCAACCTGATCTCAGATAAGCGAAAGAAAATGGATGGATGGAGTAATCGAATCAGTTCAGAATGATCGATTTTGAGGCTTTTGAACCCGCTATAAGATAAAAAAGGAAGAAGAAGAAAAATCAATTCTCAGAGAAATAAAAAAAACAAAAACACGTCTAGATGTCTTTTTAAAATGTACCTGTCTCGAACCATTTAAACCAGTCACAGCTCTGGTCTCCTTACAGTGTCATTATCACAGAGACATTTTCCAAATGACTGTTTTTATTGTCATCAATAATATATTTTAAGATGGAAAAACTGATTTGTTTGGCCCAATATACTTTCAGTGACGAAGATAAGACAAAACAAGCTAATTAATCCCTATTAAAGGCGCTGGCAGCTGTTGCGTCTGCACCGCTGGAAGCAGAGAAAGACGGCTGTCATCGTAATGCTGCCTGGTCTGAAAGCAGAGGATTTCCATCAGCCAGCATGGAGATGAATCTTTTGTGAATGCCAAATTGCACTCCTCTAACTCCCCCTTAGAGGAATGCTGACAATCACTTGTACTAACAAGTCAGGTAGTATCTCTGACGAAACACTCAGAAACCTCTCCCTTGTGGGGGTGATCTGTACTTGTCCTCTGTGTGGAGGATTGTGGGCTGTGAGGGAAAGGAGGGAGGTGTGCGGGAGATGGAGCCGTGTGGGAGAATGGCAGTATAATAATGCAACAAATGGGGATTAATGAGGGCAAATAAGATAGGAAACAGGGGGAGGAAGTACAACTCGGAGAGGAGGGTGGATAATGAGCTCGACTGAAGAGCAGACGGGAAGTGATTTTGCCTCCGTATGCAAAATGTGACTGTGATAGGGCGAGGGAGCGGTAAACAACACACCCGCGCTTTCAGAGTAAGAGTCTGTTTGTCTGTGTGCACACAGGTGAGGTGAACCTGAAGGTCAGCGCCGAGGCTCTGAAGACTGATGCATTATGTGGCAACGAGGTCGCCACTGTCCCCGACGCGGGCCAAATAGACACAGTGATCCGCACCCTGCTGGTGGAGGTCGGTGTCTGTCACGACGTGACACTTCAGTGGTTTGTTACAAAGCAAGAGTTAAGAACTCAACTATGGATTTAAGAATTTTGGGTGACAACCAGAAATGCTGAGTAATAACTGGATATTATGTGCATGTGAAGGAGACCTCATACATTTAAAGTAGGCCTGTCACCATAACTACATTTTGTTGGACAATATATTGTCCCTGAAATTGTGATGAGCAATATTGTCATTTCAAATCCCTGTTTTTCATACTAATCATGTGAGCTTACAGGCCTATTTGTCATTGCACACGCGAGCCACTGCTCTCTCCTCCTACCATTGTTTCATCAAATGTTACACAATGAGGAAGAAATACTGCATTTGCTGGGGAGAACTTTATGGATAAATCCACATTGGGTGTGTGTGCGCATTTAATGACATCAATATTATTCACCAACATCTGGATTTCTTTGTCTCCACAAGGCCGAAGGAACACCACAGATGGTCGGTCACAACGCTCTCCTCTGCCCTGCAGGTGAGTGTTCACAAACAACGCTGCGTATCAGCAGCAGTTATCTGAAAGCCTCCAGGCGGACGGCCATCTTGAACCCCTTATCCAAAGCACTCGATAAATGCGTCTTTAAAATGCCGTGCAGTCACAGAGACCTGTGTCCATCTGGGTCAAAAGTTAAATTCTCACAGATGTTCAGTGCTGATTGCGTCTTACCTGCTGCTCTTTACTGTTGAGTAATTAAATGGGTGGTTGTAGAAATTATCCAACCAATACATGCCATATCTATACAGTGACACATTTTAGCTAATGATTTGTTTTCAGCCCCCCTTAGTTAGTCGATATTAATCTGCATGCTTTCTGACTAAAATGACATATTACACATTAATGGAAGCATTGTTAGTTTGCCAAAATGTTGATAAAGTCCTACTATAATAACTACTTGTAACGTATGCAAAGTAAAGGATGATGGACATAATCAAAATTACACCAATGTGGCATCTTCCATTAGTCATGGAAGCGAGGTTGTTTTCAGTCGAATATACCTGTGATCTAGAGTAATCTAAAGTGAGCTCATTCCTTTTTTACCTCTATGTGTTACCTCCTTTTTTCTGTGTTGTCAGAGGGACCAGTGGAGAAGAAAATCTCTCTCCTGCTGCCTGAGGTGTTTGTGGCTGGATCAGCCCGGGCCTCTGTCTCTGTTCTGGGTGAGTAACATGAAGTGTTGAATCTTGGAGCTTGTCTTTGTTTTTGTTTTTCAACTCTTTACTAGCAGAGTAGGCCTCTACCCTGCCTAGTAGAAAGCGCTTGTCTTTTATCTTTCTCTTCTGGCGTCTGCAGGTGACCTGATGGGCCGGGCCATGAAGAACCTGGACAAGCTGCTGGCCATGCCGTACGGCTGTGGGGAGCAGAACATGGTGCTGTTCGCCCCAAACATCTTCATCCTCAACTACCTGCAAAGCACTGGTCAGCTGACCCAGGAGATCCAGGACAAGGCGACACGCTTCCTGGAGAGTGGTGAGCGGTTAGCATTGCCTCCAATTACGATGTATTCCCGTCCCACTCAGGGTGGGTCTGACGTCAAAACAGCTGTCTTTATCGCCCAAGCGTACGCTGTCTATTCCATTCTCTCTGTCTCTCTTTTATATTTACATATACGTATCATCGAATGAATTTCCATTCCTGACAACAACACCAGTTCACCAAAGCCGGTGGCGACCTGACCCGTGCCATGAAACGGGGTCAGCTGAGGCAGGTCGACCCATACTGAATGGGGATACTGGGGGTTTAAATCTTATGGTCTGCATATTGCCTTTAGTGTAGGTCCTCATCTGAGTAATTAACCTTTTACCAATCTTCAATTGACAAGTAAAGGCTTTACAGTGGAATTCAGCAAAATGGCTTAATTCAGCTGAAAATATAAGTACACCCAAAGAAAATCTAAAGTTACTTTAAACCATTTACGCATAACCAGTTTAATGCTTAAGTGTGTATATTTGACAGTTTTGTTCTTTTGTTCTGTAGGATATCAGAGAGAGCTCACCTACAAGCATGATGACGGCTCCTACAGTGCCTTCGGGAAGAGTGATGAGTCTGGAAACACCTGGTCAGTAGAAATACACACACTTGGTTCAATAACATGAACTAATGGAAGCTGCTTAGGATGAATGTACTGGTGTATTAGCAATGTCTTTTTATGAACATGTACAGTATCAGTTGGTTCTCCTTCTCCTCGTACATTAATTTAACCAATAAAACAATGACATTTTTACACTTTTAAATGGGTATTTTAAGTAATACTATTTATCTATATTAAAGTTGACATGGAATGATTTAAAAGCTTTAGTAGAATGTTTATACACCAGTATGTCACGAAAAATATGAATGAAGCAGATATCACTGTGTTCACTTCGCTTAGACCTGCATGTCAACAACAACTTTTTTGAAGACCTAAAAATACCACAACAATAAAGTGTAAGTCCACAGGGTGACATCGCAGTGACATACAATATAGAACCTTTATTTAGAGCTGTGCTGATAGGCGGAACGATTTCAGCTCAAATCTCACACTCCATTTGACGAGAAAACAAAAATGACAAGTTGACCCACACACAGACGCAGTATCCTCTCTGCTGTTTGGCACCGGCAAACGTCCCAATAATTGACTTTGTGAGAACATGCCAAAATTAATATTTTCATGTAATGGGCTTAAAGCATGGAGCCTCCGGGGATGTTACAAACCCTCTGCTGCTTTGAATGAGTGCTGGGCAGTTTGGCACTTGGTGTGAGTGCGTGGGTGGGTGTTTGTGGTTGAGAGAAACTAGCACTCTCAAGTGGTCGATTACAATGAGGATACTGGATGAAAATCAGCAAATATATAGATTTTTATCCATGTCAACAGTTGTAGATGACTGATGATGAGGACTTTGTGTTGTACTTACTGTGCATTCATCATAGCAACGCATTTGTGAATGAGTCTGGAACCTCTGGATTACAAAGGGCGCTGCCACTGGCATGCCTCTGGACACGATTGGACAAAAAAAGAAAAGGCACAGCACAGAGATTCAAGAAACGCTGCAAATGCAGGTGTTCTTGTTCTATCGTTCAGTTTGCAGTAGTGGATTCAACAGACCACCCTTCAGCCGCAGCAGCCGTCTTGTTCTTTTCACGAAAAAGGCGCAGTCGGCGTCCCGTATTAGTTGCTGCTTATGATTGACCCTTCTGGTCTCAGGACTCAGGGAGATCTGTGTGAACGAGAGCCAGACGCATCTGTAAGAGCGAATAAATGAAACGTAAGAGCTCGCTGATCGGTCTGGATTCTAGGCTACATCTCTGATGTGACGGCTGACGTTGCTCTGATCCTTTTTAAGGTCACAGCACCATATGTCAACGGTTATTTTTTTTCCTGCAGATATGAAATTTACCTCAACTTTGTGGTTCCCTCTCAGACCTAGCGATTATTTTCTAGAATCTTTTAGCTCATTTGTTATCTAGTTTTGTACATGACCTGCTCAGCACCAAACAGACAAAGGAGTCGCTTGACAAAAAAACTAAAATGAGAGTAAATATAAGACTGGATTCCTCAAGTGGACAAACTGTGATGATGATATGTCAATATTGTGTTAACGGCTTTTTCTACTGCCCCCAAGTGGCCCACAAATTAAGGCTGTTTTTATATTTTCATTATTAATCATAGTATAATAGAGTATATTTTCTGTTGTGTAATATATTAATTACATCTATAGGTGGGATCATTCAAAAGCGTGACGTTTAAATAACGTCTAAATTTCCGGAGGAGCTTCTCTGTCTGCTCAGAGAAATATGTCGCTGTAAGATGCAGCTCCGGCCAAGCACCGACTCTGTTAGTGTGAGACAGGAGGCAGTTATGTAATTGTCCTGAAGCTGGGTTCATTTTTGGGTCACCGTGTGTGTGTGTGCGTGTGTGTGTGTGCGTAGGCTGACCTCTTTTGTGATGAAGTCCTTTGGTGGGGCGAGGCCGTACATTTTTGTGGATCCCCGTCACATTTCTGATGCAAGGAGATGGCTGGCAGAACACCAGCAACCCGATGGCTGCATCCGATCTGTGGGAAAGCTCTTCCACAACGGCATGAAGGTAATGACTTCAGTTTGAATGTAGATGCAGCCACGTGATTTTTCATTTGCTTTCAGATCCCTGCTTGGTTGATATTTGTCCTGTAAAATATAAGTCACAGCAGTAGCTCAGTGTGAGGTTCCCTCCTGCGGAGACTGGAGGTTGTCCCGGGCCTGCAGGACAAGCATCACGTGCAACGGAAGAGGAAATATCCCAAACAAATAATTGCTATTCAAAAAGCCATGACAAGTGTTTGTGCGGATCAGAGCACTTGTATCCATAGGGGTTTTCTTAGGGAGGAGCCAGGTACCTGCCTTTAATAATTTGTGATGGATGAAATGTTTTTTCAAGGCACATATATTAATAATACTGAGGAGTACTATCTGTAATTGGTAAAACACAGCGACTGTCTGAAGCAAATGGCAGTCGCATGACTTCTCCTTGTGTTGATCACATCAGTGATGTTTCTTTAATGAGTGAACAATCTCAAATACCAAGGCATCGCCGCCAGTGAGAGTAAAGATGTTTTTGATCCGCTCACCTCCTACGCACACAAGATTAAAACTACAAAATGACATCTAAGCCTTTGCTGATCATTTTGGCTCAGTGGCAATACACAAGCTGATGGAGCTTGTATAGAAGAGAGTTTGATCACTGTGTTTTATTGTCTCAGACTAGGAAAGAAGAGACGAGACGAACTGTGCTCAGGTTTCTGTTATATACTGTTCAGATTCTCTTCCTTATTGTGCGGTCCTGTATGTCATCAAAGAACTGTGGATGTGATAATAAGTAAAACAAATGACCAAATAAGGAAAAAAAGCTATTCCACACAGCCCAAATATGACAGAGCATGTATGAATGTGCAAGCTGTTATTGTTTTTGTCATTATTGAACGTAACGGTGTTCAAGTTTTCCAGTTCAGCGACACAAAAAGAAAAAGTGAGCGTGACCCCTTGCTGCGTCTTCGCTGACCGTTCCTACCATGCTCCTTTGTTTCCACAAGGGAGGAGTGAGCGACGACGTGTCCCTGACCGCTTACATCACCGCCGCCATGCTCGAGCTGGATGCCAACGTCACAGTGAGTCTCCTCCTTCTCAGCCCTCTGTGTTCATCTCCGGCTTGCTGTTCTTCCTGTACTGGCAGCCAGATTTTTAATTGAAATGAATGTTATTTCCAGAACCCATCATTTTCTATAAATTGGTGTTAGTAGACTGGAGGTCAAGCTTAGGAGAATGTGAGTCACACTGTGATTCCAGTTCATAGTATCAGACCTGTGCCCCTGTGTTAATTACCTTTTTATTATATCTTGTCTTTACTTGGTGACCTAATATATATCATCAATGCTAGTTTTGCACTGCCCCAGCAAACTGGGCAGGCAAATAAACACGCCAGACAGAACAGAGGGATGCACATTAACGTAACACTGTTGCTATTTTGCTGACCTCAGACTTGGAGAGGAGAGAACACGCGTTTACCTGACTGCTGTTCCTGCAGTTCACTCTCATTCTCTTCTCATGAAGGATAGTTAAGATTCATCCTCTCACAATATTGACCAACTTGCTTTGACATGAGGGGGAGGCGGGGCCTTCCTTAATTTGCGGGGCCCTACGCAACGAGCGTAGTGAGCGTATAGGGAAGTCCGACTCTGAACATCATAAACCAATACTGGTTTATGATACTGACTGTTTGATGACTCATCCTCAACTCATTTTGTGCCCAGTTAAAAATCTCTGTTGAACTTTTTTAACTCCACAGGCGCCGCATGAGGACAGAGTCCTCTGCAGCGGCGGCAAGTTCAGTTCCACCTGTGGCCCCCGCTCTCTTCCACTTTCACGCTAAACCTCTGTCAATAAAGACCAAACAAATGCCCCCCCCCCCCCCCCCGGAAAATATTTTTAAAATGAACAAATACATTTTTAACTCCACCTATTGTGCTATTAGTTACTGGTTTTGCCAGAGACTTATTCATGCAAATGGCTCTGATGTCTCTTTTTAGACTTGCTAGAAAAGTTGCCAAGCATACATCGTTGACACTTCGGTATGAAACTGGTTCATTCATTGTTTCAGTTGTTGAACTCTCCTTTTGTCTCCCTTTTCACATATCTGCCCATGCACACAGTCTCATCTTTGTCTTTGCTTGGCTTCTGACAGGACCCCGTAGTGCAGAAGTGTCTGAGCTGTCTGAAGGGAGCGGCGACCGGCCAGCTGGACAATCTGTACACCACCGCCCTGCTTTCGTACACCTTCACTCTGGCTAGAGACGAGGAGATGAGGAGCAAACTCATCACATACCTGCACCAGAAGTCCAGCACACAGGGTGAGACGGTGAAACCAGCAGCAACACCTGTCAGCTGTTTTTCCCCATAAACAAATGTAGTGCTTGGTTTTAAAAGCAAAAAAAAGATGAATACGAACGCCGTTGACATGTCAGTGGTAAAAGCAGTTTGTCATTTGAAGAGTAAAGATATTGATTTTAGTCGTGGAGGTGTTGCAATGTTTGCACTGAGGACACGGGACGTCCCAGAGGGGCTGTGAGCCGCTAATGTTTGCTCCGCTTGTTTTTCTGAAAACGTCCGATGACTAAAATCCTCCGTCTGTTCAAATGAATATTAACCAAGATCTTAAATGTGTCAAAACACACCAAAACAACGCAAGACTGGCATTTCTCCAGTCCTTTGTACAAACTGAAATATGAACTCAAAATCCATTTGGAAATCAGTAGACCTACATGTGCACATTAGTTATACTGAGGTGCACAAAGGTACTGTAGTCCCTGCTCGCCTGCTGACGGATGATTCCTCTCTGCTGACCGGCAGGGGGCACCCGGCACTGGGACCGAGCGGGGGCCTCTGAGAAAGGTCTGGACTCTCTGGAGGTGGAGATGACCGCCTACGTGCTGCTGGCTTTGCTCTCGGGTCCCATCATGCCAGACTTTGGTCTGGACTACTCCTCCGGCATCGTCCGCTGGCTCGCCCAGCAGCAGAACCCATATGGCGGCTTCTCCTCCACACAGGTAGGACAGAAGAGACACACACACACACACACACACACACACACACACACACACACACACACACACACACACACACACACACACACACACACACACACACACACACACACACACACACACACACACACACACACACACACACACACACACACACACACACACACACACACACACACACACGCGCGCGCAGGTGGTTTATAGGGGACCTTTAACTCTGAGCCGACTCTTAACAACACATTTGCACGCCCTGCCCCTCAGGACACGGTGGTGGCCCTCCAGGCACTGGCGAAGTACGGAGCTGCCACCTACAGCGCCGAGGGCAGCACCATCGTGACGGTGACGTCGTTGGGAGGCCTGAACAAAGGGTTCACGGTGGATCAGAGCAACCGGCTGCTGTACCAGGAGGAGAAGCTGGAGGACGTCCCCGGGGAGTACACCATCCTGGCCCAGGGTCGGAGCTGTGTGCTGGCACAGGTACAGTGAGTCAGAGACGAGATCAACAGCAATATATGTTGTCAGAACGAGGGAATGAAAATTGATGGGGTGCCCTGGTTGCTCACTTAATAGAGCTTGCAGCTGGTTCCACAGTAGCCCTTCCGTCCGTCCGGACCAAACAGTTTAGCCATTTGCTGAAGTTTTAAAATACGTTTGTGGTGGTCCCTTCTCTTCTTCACCGTTGAGGAGGGTGAAAATTGTCCATTGTTTTCCACTCAACTATTAGACCATTAAGAGTGCAACATCCAGGTACTTCCAGAGCCCTGCACATTGCCTCACTTATCAGTGTGAACGTGCTTATCCACTCATGAGTGTGTGAGTCTGGACGGCTGTGAGGGGTTAAACTATGCAAATCTGTCCCCACTGCAGGTGGAGGGGAGTGAATGTGGCTCTTTGAACATTTATTGGCTTCAGCAGAGCAACTCTGACATTTCACTTCCCCTCTCATTTGGGAGTTTAAATTGAAAAAAGGGGACTCTGTGGGCTTTGGAGTGTCAGTGCCCCGCTCTGCTCACAGCACACACGGGACAGCGGAGGTCCTCCTCAGGGTCTCGAGTGTGTGTGCAGTGGTATGTTGACAAGTGTGTGTGTGTGTGCGCAGTGGGAGCAGATATACGTGACGCTCCGTCTCTCCACAGATCTCCATGCACTACAACATCCCCCCTCCACCTGACTTCTCCGCCTTCAACGTCTCAAGCAGCACCATGGCCAAGTGTAACACCAGCAGGCCTCAACTCATCCTCTTTGTGCATGTCAGGTACGTATTAGGGAGTAAGATTTGCGGCCCATATATAATTTTTTATCTGTCTATGATCCTAAAATGTTGTTATCAAACGTTTATGACCAAAAAATGTCATTGAGGCTTTATATTTTAGTTTAACCATAAACTTTATCATAAATAACTATAAATAAAAAGAAAACACAAATTCAACCAAAATATAGAACTTGAATTAAGATAATAAACATTATTTATTCAACTTTTTAAACACTGGTGGTGATTCATTCCTTTTTGGATTCTGCAGTCAAGTAGCGAGGCTCACTCCTGATTCCAGTGGGTTTACTCGAACACAGAAAGAACTGCGAGGGATATGTGGCCTCTTAGCACAGTTTCCAAAGTTTAAATGTCAAAAGTAATCGGACAGATGCTCATGAATTCAAACGGAATTATCATATCATCAGATTTTGTGCGTCCAGCGCGTTTTCAGCCCACGCACATCAGCCGACACATCGTATCACTGCGTTGTGGCGACTGCCTACTCACAACGAGAAGCTCGTTGGTTGCTTCAGCTGCGTGTTTAGGATCATGTTGATATTGATCAGATAGGTTTTTTTATTATCTTTATTAGCTTGATCACCCCTTTATCCTCGTCATGACAAACAACTCCACCTGGGTCAACTAAGAGCCATGAGTGAGCTCTCTGGTGCAGGAACGAACGCTGAGACAACTCGCACCTTTCCCAAGAAACGTGTCCAATTACTTTTAAAAACATTGTATTTTTAGCACCGTGTTAAAATGGCTGTGCTGCTCAAATTAAAGCTGAGAATCAGTTTTTTCATGTAGTATTCATTATTCTATTTCAAATTTAATGAGCCGAAGCACAGAGCCTAAAGAACAAAAGAATCTGTAACCGTCGAAACCAGGTCTGCGCTGTATGTCGAACGGCATTAAAACATAATGTGCAGGCTACAAGAAAGAAATGAGGCTGAAAGTTTAGTTTTTGAAAGGTGTCAGGTGTAAAATTGTGAGATATTAAAGACATAGGATATTCCTTTGAATTTATCTTCATCTGCACCTTGACTCCAACTCCCAGAAACAGCTGAAAACCAAGAAATTCCACAGTATGTGAATGGCTCTACAGTGTGGTATTTGACTGTGTGTGTGTGTGTGTGTGTGTGTGTGTGTGTGTGTGTGTGTGTGTGTGTGTGTGTGTGTGTGTGTGTGTGTGTGTGTGTGTGTGTGTGTGTGTGTGTGTGTGTGTGTGTGTGTGTGTGTGTGTGTGTGTGTGTGTGTGTGTGTGTGTGTGTGTGTGTGTGTGTGTGTGTGTGTGTGTGTGTGTTTTGTTGTTTTTTTGCAGGTACCAGGGCAGGAGGGAGGAAACCAACATGGTGATCGTCAACATCAAACTGCTGTCTGGCTACGTCCTGGATAAGAGCTCCCTGGATCTGGTCAGTCATTCAACAGAGTCATGGACAATGAACATTCAGTGACCAAGATTAAAAAATCGCTGTGGTCTTCCACATGCTGTACTGTCTGTGCCGGTCTCATGTCACCCTGTATGCCCACATAAAAAGCACTGTGTTGTTGTTGTAGCTGAAGCGCGACCGCTCAGTGAAGCGTGTGGACGTGGAGGAAGGACACATCCACATCTACTTAGACGGGGTAAGAAGCAGTGTGTGCTGGGCGGGTCTGTCACGTAATGCTAGTATTAGTGAACTAGTAAAGAACATGTCTGCATGTGAAGTCATCGGTAAAGAGTAAACGTGTGTGTTCGCAGCTGAAGAAGGACGAGACAAAGATCTACAGTGTGACACTGGAGGAGGATGTGCCCGTCAGGAACCTGAAGCCAGCGGTTGTGAAAGTCTACGACTACTACCAGACGAGTAAGAATCTCATCAACATCCTCTTTTACTCTTTTCTTTACTATATCTTCTTTCATATCACTCACTATCATATTTTATTATTTTTTTGCAGGTGATGAGGCCGTTACTGACTACACTTCCCCCTGTGCAGAGAGTATGTACAATCTATCACAACTGGTGGTGAAGGAGTTTGAACGTGTTTCTGCTTCCTTATCACTTATCTGTTGTTTTATTTAGTGTTGATTACAGTATTATTAGGCATAACTGGACTGTTAACAATGGAGAAAACATCATCCGAATTGCCCTGTCGCAGTAGGAAAAGCCCGTGTTTACATACTAATATAGGATGGACTTTGTCCAACTAAATGGAGGAATCCCTTTTATAAAGATAGAAGATTTTTTCTGTATGTAAAGATGGCAGATGCATATCCACTTACTCCCACTACAAAAATGAAGCCAAAATATCCTGGATTCGCCATCTTGCATTGGTGACATCAGCGCAGTAGTTGATCATGGAGTGGAGCCTTGGTACTGACCAAACGCGATTCAGTCACAGCTGTCAACCATGATGCTTCACTCCATTTTTATAACGTCAAGCAACTGATTATAACCAAACAATTCACACATCAGTGTACTTTGACGTTTATAGTCTGTTAACGTGAAGGGGGTGGGGTTTATATCCTATACTGTAGCCAGCCATCAAGAGGATTTGGCTTCACTCTTGAGAGCTGCCATGTCGTCCATCTTTATGAACAGTCTGTTGGAGCTATAGTTGGGGCCGCTTTGTAGGGCCACAACACGACAAGCGGTCGCATCGTGATTAATTGGACAACGTTCTTTGTCACTTCGAAACCGACAGGGACACTTTATGGTGGCGCACCACTAATTCCATTTCCGGTTGGGGCTGAAAATTCAACGCGAATGCGACGTATTCTGGACCATTTTGTGCAACAACTGTATTCAACACGATGTAGCAAACGTGGTGTCCACCTCATTTTATAGTCAATTTCTGTGTAGAAGTCCTTCTAAACATTACACACTGTAGCTTTAAGTTTATTTTCTGATAAGTGTCTGTCTATCTCATACTGTAGGTGCAAGGGTCAACTACACATTAACAGAGTCCTGGTCAAACAGTGAAAAGTCTCCGGTCTTAACTGATAATAGCAACTGTGTCGTTTACAGGTGAATAACTTTGTTTTCTGTGCAGGTGACAGCGCGAACCAGCTGTAAACATCCATCTGGAAATCCTGCAAAGTCCTTCAGAATGAAGTTTGTAGATGTTAGTTTTTCCTCCTTTTAAACATTTTTAGCTTTTTTAATGTGGGAATACAACTTATAGTGTAATTTTAGGAACAAATTTTAAATCTTTTTGTTTTGTTCTACTTCCTGGTACACAGTAGTCTTGTTATTAAAGGACCAATAATAAGTCAACTCAGTAGTTACTGAAGTAACCATCTCTCTCCTGAACACTGGAACCTTCACATTATAACACACTGAAGTCAAGAAAAGCAGACAATCCTCTGTAACAGCTTAGTTTTTAATAGATTTGACAAAATCCATATTATTCATACCTGAAAGTGACGCATGAGACGTACAGGGTACCAATAACACAGTATGGTCCGAGTAGTGTGTGTGTGTGTGTGTGTGTATGAAACAGGAACTACTTTCTAGAAAAAAAAACAGTACAGTCACGTGAGTGCTAGGTGAGTTATTCTGTTTTCTGCTGTACCAGTAATAAAAAAGGTAGATTGATACATCACTACCATACAATTGAAAATGTAACTGACAATAAAATATCTAAAATGACAAAAATAAGTAAAAATTGTACTTATTTCCATACAATACTCTTTCATTTCAATAGTAAGATTTTTTTTTTTTTTCATTCAGGCATCCTCTACAGTATATTTAGTTTCCTTTCTTTTCAACATATATAACAACAGTCTTGTATATACCATCTACTATCAACAGACATGATTTAACAGCCTTGCCAGTGTTGAACAGTTTGGTTCGTAAATGTTGAAAAGGCAAGGGGGATAGAATATATTAAGGTCTTTTCACTCGTCTTCTGCTTCATGTTCTAGAAGTAAATCATCACTACCTCAGGCACCACAATCATAAATTATCATCACTGTACCAGCACATGAAACTAAACGACGGTTCCACATGCTCCACAAATCACAGCGTCAGGTCCGCTCTCTGCTCCTACTAAGACCTGTCTTTACTACAAACCGGCCCGACGATAGATTGACAACGTGATGATGCAACGTTTCTCTACGTGTCGTCGTGCGCGCAGCAGGGATTTTTTTTGAGTTTTGGTTGACTAAATCGCTGATGTGGGAGCAAATTAAAAGTTGATTCTTTTTAGTTTTTAAGTCAAAAATCCCATTTTGTCTACTTCAAATATACTTTACAGTATAGTCTGAATTAATAATTTCGCAAACAAGTCAGTTCTAATAACCTTGCTCTGTTGAATGTACAAATTAGGATATAACTATATTAGGAACAAGACTTTAAGCCTCTTTTGCACAATCCACTTTCCAGCTGGTTCTGTAGCAGAAACAGGAGCTATCGGACTTTTAGTCTTTGGTATGGGTCAAGAACACGAACTACTGCACCAGTGGTGCTTTCCCATCAGATCCTCCTTGACTGGTAAACTCCCACACCTTTTAAACCACATGCCCCCAGTTTGTGGTGCAAGCTTTTACCTAAACCTATGGTGATATTGATCATCCGGGTTATTTTCTCATATTTTCTTGGTATATGAACGTTGATCTCCAATGTGATCAAGGGCCCTCTGGTATCTCTGCCTGTAATAATGCTACAGGCAGACGTCCCCATTAGAAAGTAGTTGACCTCATGCAAATCTGTCCACACGCTGCATCGCAGCACGATTGACTCTGATACACGGCGTCGGTAACAACACACAGTCAAGGCACAGTTCTGAATTGCATTAGTCCGTACGGTTGATCCTGTGTTAGTGTGGTCTCTGCAGCGCCCTCTAGGAGGAGATGCTTCAGGCTGGCAGTGGCGATGGCAGCTTCCCAGCTGTGTGGTCGCATCATCCAGTAAGCGAAAGGCTACTTGGGCAAACAGTCTGGCTCTTTTTTTTTTTTTTTTTTGTCTAGCAAGCAGGTGGCAATATGCTGGCATCATATTCACACACATTGCGATATTCCTGTTCGACATATTCACGAGGACACTGAGAATGTGACAGCTATGGTTCGACCAATATATGGGCGTTCTTTGTTTTGGGGGGGGGGGGAGTCAATGTTTGAGTGTTGGACATTATCCAAGGTAGATGGAAAAAGTCCAGTGAATAACCAGTCCGTCTCGCAATAGTTTCACGTCATTTGACCTTCTTTATAGTGAGACATCGATATCGCTCGTGTCTGTTGAGTAAATATCACGCTACAATTAGCAGGTGATTATTTTGGCTCAGCATATAACTGAAACCTGGGAAAAGCAAAGCCCGGCTCTGTCCACAGAGGAACATTTCTACCTACTTATTATAGAGGATATCTACTGTGTGTCAGTTGAGCCTCTAGAGAGCAGACAATAATAATATCAGCACAGGCTTCTTCAAACTCCACATTGGACAAACCATAGCATGAACTCCTGAGTTGTGGTGGGTCCACGTCGAACAGAGTACCTGTAATTACTTTGATAAACCTACTGTGAGTGAAGTAATATGACGAGGGCGTGCCGCACTAGATTTAGTGTTAATGTTGCATCTACAAGTGACTGCTGTGGACATGGAGGACGCAGGGCTTTACCGTGTCACAGACTAAGTGTGCTGGACTCGCAGATCACCTCCAGTCCCCGCTGACTGACTCATCTCTATCATAATTTATAGATTTGTACAATAAGATTCTTTCAAACATATTTCTGAAAATGATTACACCCTTTGAAGATTCTTTCCAAACTCTACCTGTCTGAACTCAGCATAGTCCTGATGGAGCACGCAAACAAAACATTGGCATCATGTCATTTGGCAATTTTTCGCCATAAGTAAAAAATTTAAAATAAAGGAAAAGGAAACAAATAATACAAAAGGGTTTAACAAACATTAACTACAATATCTCCATTTGGCAATATAGAAAGGCTTTTGAAATGTCTCTGACAGGTATACATTTTGGTTTATATACAATAGTGTAAGTGTGTCCTTCAAGGGCTCCCTTTTTAAATCCAAACAGAATGACGTAGGAAATGTGGAGGTGAACATGTACGTGGTGAAATCAATCGGTGAGATTAAAGTAACAAACAAGGCGCCGTGTCTGCCGTGGACTGGAAAAACGGGGAGGGTCTGTAGAGTCTGTCCCTGCCGAAAAAACGATTTGCTCATCACCTGCGTGTCTCTTAGTTCATGAACTGCGTGTATCCCTCGGCTCCTGTGACGATGACGTCCATCCAGATCCTCATGGCCTCTGCTGAGGGGGCCACCATGTAGTAGAGCCGGTCGTGGGTCTTCACGCAGAAGGTCAGCGAGGGGTTGGGGCTCTGAGGGAGGGAAAGAACAGAGAGAAAACTAGAATGAAACCGCTGCTGCGCTCACAGACCCCAGCGACTCACGGACCCCTTGACTTTTTGCTTTATTGTGTAGTGGAGTTAATTGTTGATGAATAACTGAAACATCTTGTTTTGAGAATGATTGTAACCAGGGGGCGAGCGCTCATGGTCCATTTCGGATTTTATCGTTCCATCACACTCTAGACCGTTAGCCTCGTTTAAACATTTCTAATTTAAGGTATTTTATATGGTCTATTGGTGAAGTAGCATTGATCCCTTTGAGCGGGGGGATACATTTTGTTCAGCAGAGGCAGGGATATGTAGACGGGGGGGGGGAAGGGGGAAAATCCCATGCAACCCCCTCCGGCAGATCGCACCCTAATTGTAACACTGATATTTTGAATTTACATTTTTAGATATTGGAGGGAACCAAATTTTTTTTCTTCATATTTTCGTCTAAAATAATGTGTTCATATGTGCAGTAGCTGTATCACTTCTGGTTAACTTCTTAGCCAAAAGAGGCAGGCTTGGAAAAAAACAGGCGTCGGTATGTTTTCGTGCACCGTAAGTGACAAGTCAAATGACAGTTCAATCAAAGAGTGGATCACAGACACACAGTTAGTCAGAGACCCCCACAGACACACACTTAAGATGAGGGGGCAGCAGAGGAAAGACACAATGTGACGGGCTCAAGTCAAGCAGCAAGCAGCCCCGAACAGAGATGCAGCCACAAAGTAGGGAAGTATCGTCCTTACTCACTGTATTTCATACAAAAATAAAACCTTTTTTGTCTGCTACAGGAAAGTTTATGAATAAGGAAGCTGCTGCTTTGTTTTGTTTTATCACTCCACTGGGTCATACTGGGATCACTGACAGACAGAGGGATCAGGCAGGATTAGCAACTCAAGTCACAAACTACCGCATCAGACCAGCGTAGTTTTGGCTCATTTTTTTCTGTTTCGGGTCGTCATGCGTCATCGCCTCCCATTCTCTGGCACACCGCAAACACTCTGGACACACACGGGGTTCAGTGGGGTGGGGCGGCTGAGCGGGGAGCACGGATACATACACTCGTCATATTCAGGTTGAAAAATCCCTTCTGTGACAGCGGCCGGCCAATGCAAAAGCACGGTGGGGGAAAAAGAAGCAAACCAATGGAATGTGCGAAAAACCGTGTGTTGAACGAGAAGAAAAATGTTGCACGAAAAATAACAAATAACTGAGAGGAAGTGGTTCATTTTTTCAGGCTCAATTAAAGCCGTACCTTTGTGGCACTGCGGAGGTGGTCGTAGTAGACCTCTTCTATTGCCTGGAAGTAGATCACACCCTTCAGTTTGGTCTCGTGTTTATCTGTGGGGAGGGGAAATGATATGGTTTGGTCAAGGACTCAAATATATTGACAGCGACAACAGACTTTTCGTGGCTATGACACACAAAGCGCTGTGATGGGAGAACACGCGACAATACAGTAAAAAAAAAAAAAAAAAAAAAAGCAAGAAAAAAATCAAACTTTGATCAAGACCAATTTATGGTTCGTGATGATGGATGGAAAAAGACAAGCGCAGCACTTTTCCTTTTTTGCTTTTCAAAACCGATAGTGCTCTCATTGTATTTTTCAGACTTGCCTGCATTCTTACGCCGCTCCGGCACATCATTGCAGTTTGTTTCATCAGCCACTGCAGAACTGCAGTAGGGAACCGGTGGGGAACTCAACAGCCCCTCTCTACCTTCAGGCACAAACACTCCACGAGCCAACTTAAGAGTAGTAGGTAGAAAGGCAGCGCTTCATTTCGAGGAATAAAGCTTCCCTCTCAACGCGCAGCCATTATCTGCTAATGACCTCTTTAGCATTCAAATAACCCCGCATTTGCATCTCGCTTGATTTCGTCTGCATCCGAAATCACCGAAAAAACACTCCGCCTGTCGCGGTTGATTAACTCGAATTAGCGGCGCTCATGGCGTATGCCAGTCCCATCCTCTGTGACTCGACTGTTCAAGGTCAAGAGACAAGGGCAAGTGATGCATACCTCAACCGGCGTCCTCGGAGAGCGCCGCGCGCATGCCAACGACTGCCAGAGTGATCTCGGCACACCTCGGCGCCCGGGCTCACTTTCAACAAGGTACGCTTTAAGGAGCTCTGAGCGGGAGCTTTGAGCGGAACCTTCTGAGGGACTTCAAAGGCCCCCGACAGCAAACAAGTGTCCCAGAGCTCGCGCAGCCCGAGATCAATTACACTGCCGCGCTCGGCGCATACAGCAGCCGCTCGCGGTGCGGAGGACGCGCGTTCTCACCGTCGCTCACGCGCGGCAGACAATTTCTGCCACTTTACATGTCGAACACCCGGGGCCAGGTGGAACCGTTTTCCAGCCGCTGACATTTCCATATTGTTGCTCTTTCACGCTCATGCCTGTGTTGCGATGTAAAATAACACAACGACTTTGTACTTTCAAACCCAGGACAGCTCAGAAGAAAACCCTCTTTTTTTTACTCCACTACACTTTGTTACATTACAGGTGAGGATTTAACGAATAAAACACGAGAAGCCGGTTCAATATGAAGCAGTGTTGTAGATTAACTCATCTCGACCACTTTAACAGTAAAATGCTATTTACACATTACAGCCTTAACAACGCAATAATGTAATATCCTGTATAATTTAATAAAACACAGAGGAGTACATTCTCTGTATTATGAGTAATTTTACTTGAAGTACATTTTGCTGATGACATGTACATACTTTTACTTAATAGACATTTTTTATGTTGTTATTGTTACTTTTACTTAGTAACGCATTTGAATACTTCCTCCCTCAAACGTCATACAATAAAATAACTGTTTGGGTTTTTGAGACTGTAAGAGATTATTGTGTTGTTATGCTGGACAGCATTATAATACAATATATATATCATACGTTATATTACAAGGCAGCTGCACCTCACGAACATGAAAACAGTGAACTGTTACTGCTGAACATTCTCTTCCCCTCATACAAAGCACAGGGACCAGCAGCCAGGTTTGACAAACTATTCACTTTTATGAACTACAACCGTTAACTGCACTCACGAGGAGTGTTGCATTATGGGTTGTTTTGTAGACCTTCACAGCAGAAACACCACACTACTGAGGACATGGCAAAGAGCCCCGACACCAAACGAGCACACGCATCTCGTGTCTCCACTCTTCCTCACCAACGTAGTAGGAGAGGGTCCTCTTGAGGCGGTCGAAGACGAACCAGCGTTTCTTCCAGGACTTGATCTTGCCCCCCATCTTCACCAGGTAGCCCTTGCACATCTTCTCGGTGAGGATGACGTGGTAGCAGGTGTCCACGCTGTGGCCCGACGACTCCACGTGAGAGCGCAGGTCGAACTCCTCCTTCCTAATGGGCAGGTAGCGGGTCATAGGACGCGCCTGGTAGGAGAGGGGGGGGGGGGAAATATAGTCAGACAAAAAAAAAAACCACGTGAAGTGCGTGAAGGGATGGGGGCAGCAGGGGTTCAGATATTGGCGATATCATTTTTCTTGATCTTCCCTGCAGAGATTTAGTGTTGTGCAATGTTCTGAGGGTTGCTTTGCTGGTTTTGTTTTTTATTCTAAATACTACAAATATTATATTGAATACCATCACAAAATATGCCGTATAACAATCTAAAAAAAAAAACTGAAGGTATCCACAGTCGGTGTTTCTATACCTTTCTACCATGCAGACTAGGTGGTGTCTCATTTCACCGACCTGAGAGAAGTTCTTGGACCTCATCTTGACCTCTTTCTCCACCAGCTGCTGGCGGTGGAACGTTTCGTCCTGCAGCCTTTTCTCCGCCTCCTCCCTCCTCCTTCTCTCCTCCTCCAGCATGTGACGGCGAGTCAGGCTCTCTCGTTCCTGAGGGGGGGGGGGGGTTTCGTTAAATATGTTTTGGATCCTAGGGAGGCGTTAGCAGGGGCAGAGCATGCTCTTTTTCCCCCAGCCAGAACTCAGCCTCACATTCACCGTATGAACCATGAAGCTATGCGGATGTGGTCCTTGTTAGTGAATTTGAATTTCATTCTAATTAATGGGGGATAAGTGTGCTGCACTAGGGGCGAATATGAATCAGAACATGGCCTTGCAGTGTGAATCCCCAAAACTGACTTTATAAACACTGGACAAGTTGTGAAAAGGAGCTGTTTACAAAAGGGGAAACATGGACCCTTTCCTCTTCAGCAGAGAAAAGGGAAATGCTTCAGACCAGAGACATCGATTGGACCATCATTATTGGCCTTTTTACTTCCTCATCAGGACACAAAGAGGTTTGAAAAACCAGGAGGCCAATAAAAATGAATGAGAGGACTGAGCTGCTGTCATGAGACTTTATTAAAAGAAAATACAACTAAACTATTGACAGGGACGCTGTAAAAACTCATCAGTCACTGTGTATGGATTCAGGATAATCACGGTCCGATGCTGCCACACACTCGTCTGAAGTCGTGTCTTACCCGCGATTCGATAAGTCTGGCTTTCTCCATCTGGGCCTCCTTCAGCATTTTCTCCATCTCCTCGATCTTCAGTGAGTCCATTCCTCCAACACTGATGTCAAACACAACAACAACGACGACAACACACATGAGGTTCACATCCTCACACAACAATGACACAGTTATACTGTATATCAAACATTCATATCAGAGGGGTCCACACAGCATCTTTACCTGTAGGGAAAATTGTTATTTAGGATTTCTCAAAATTATAGTATTTACTACAGATGTGATTTAAAACCACACAAACAAAATCTCTTAACTCCCAGAGAACAGGAACAACAACAACAACAACTCACTAATGATGATAATAAATCAGTTCAATGAACACGTGTTCACTGAAAGAAGTGTAACCAGAGACGTGGTATAGAGCTTCAAATTGGAAGGTGTCCCTTCCCGTCCATCTCCAGTGCCGAACCACATAACCTTTGTCAAGTGCATCAGTAGTGGGCGACACCGATTGAACCAGATCTGAGAGAAAATGTGTGGGTTCGTTTCTGCCGGTCCGACGCCGCTTTCAGAGTTGCCTTCAGGAGAGATTGTTCGGCTGCAGTGAAGACGTGCTTCAAGCAGGTAAACGCCGCGGTATGAAACATTGAGGCTATTGTGCTGCGAGGATCTGATGAAATACAGACATCGTCTGTCCGTCCTCAAGTGTTTTCTCACAGCGAAACACTGACAACAGCTCCTGTCGCTCTAAATCTTTGTCCCATTTGTGAATGCGTAGTTTTGTTTTTTTTATATGATGCAACTCTGTAGCCATTATTTCACAGACAGAATCATTTTTAACATAACCCAAGGAAATAGGGATCGATTGGGGGGGTGGTGACTATTTATCTCTATTGTCAAAAATCATTACAGAAAAGTTACTGATATAAAGCTATGAAAAAATTCTTCCCAAACTTTATCTGTTTACCGTCTCCTCCCCAACTCCCGTCTCCACTGCGTGTTCCTCATTACACAACAAATCCCATTAACCTCACCCCCCCCCCCCAAAAAAAAGCAGCGCTGATAGTTATTGGAATTTGACTCTTGGGAGCTATAAATGAGAAATGAACACGGGTGCTGCCGAGGAGCTGCTGTGGTGATACAGCTCACACAGTCAAACGGACAGATGGTCTCCAAATGAACCGACCTGTGCAAAGAGACTTGAAGTGGCGCCGTGCAGCCTGGCAGTGTGACGCTTCGCTGTGTTTCTCTGTGATTTTAGTACTTCGAGACTTATGTAGTCATCTGTTTGGTTTGAAGGCCCTCTATGCAAACAAAATCATATTGTGATTGTTTTGTCACAACTTTAGTGCGACTGATGATTTTTCCTTCTTATTTTACTGATTTTTTTTTTATCTTGGTGATATGCATTTGTTTTCTGCAGTGTGCGACAAACAAAGCACATCCACTTTACGTTTGGAGAATATGATTTTGTCACATTTGACCTTTATCTAAACATTGCAGATCTTTGGATTTGGATATTGCACTTGGCCATATTGCAATTTCAATAATACTTTTTTATTAATTATTCAGTTCAGTGAAATCCATTCTTGTGTCATGATGTAAAACGAACAGATATTAATATGATTCTTATTTTCTCTGGTCGTTTTTCTTTTTTTCTAGTGTAATTGACAACTGCTCCACAGCCCTTTACACAACATGCCATTAACCCCTTCTCTCACACACTCAAAGACACACACACACACACACACACATAGATGACACAACTATCAGGGGACATGTGGGGCTCTGTATCAGGAGCCTGGGATCGAACCACAGACCTTCCGATGAGTAAATGACCTGACCATATTATCCATATTAAGTTCCTGAAGACAAAAGTAACATCTTCAAGAGTCTTTTTTAGTCAAACTAACAGAACCAACACCTCAAGATTTCTAGTATACAGAAGTTGGGAAGTTGGACCCCAATCTTATTTGTAATTTCTACTTGAAAAATTTGCCTAAATAATTAATCGTTGACAAGAAAGTGGCAGAGTGATTTACTGTCCACATTTGCTACATGAGATATTAACAAGGAGTAGAAAATAGACTCAAATATGAAATTATGGATCCACAAGGTTTCATTCAGTAACAATAGCAGATATGAAAGGGTCCAGTGACTGAAAATATGAAAGTTAGGGACGAACATGGCCAGACTTCAAAAGTCTGTATTTATCAAAGGAGAATTGGGGGTGGTGCTGACTAATTCTATCAAACATTTGTAATTAGCCGTTTGTTCAGATTCATGTCATCAGACAATGACTTGACTGAGTAATGGTCAATATACAGCTCAGCCCTCGGCCATGTGTGTCTCTCCTCTGTCGTACCTGGACATGTTGTCTGGCGAGCAGGCTGAGTTGTTCCCCGTGGACACACTGGTGTCCATGCTGTCGGAGCTCTCCAGGCTCAGGGTGTCGTAGGGCTGCTCTCCAGCTGACGGCGGCTGGTGGTGCAGGATGGAGTGGTGAACCATAGGCGGGGGCCCTATGGAGCTGTGGCCCAGCATGGGGCTGTAGGCCATGATGGGGGAGTAGGAGGGCGACGAGGAGGACGCGGACATGAGGTGGGTCTGAGAGCCGTGGAGCGCCTCCCACTGGCACTGAGCCTCCGCCGCGGCACGCTGTTTGAGCTCGGCCAGGCGACGCCGCTGCTCGTCGATCACCTGTTGACCTGGGGGGAGATGGGTGGGAGCAGATGAGTGGATTTTGATCTGGTCTGGTTCAGTGACAGAACTGAGATCCTGCGAGCGACACCACAAACCAGCCGGCAGAGGCCCATGTGTTTCCCACAGAAACCAAGAGCAAGCCGTGGAGTACATTGTCCCAAGCTCCGAAAACTGAAGATCCACTTCATTTACAACCATCGCCAGCACCAGCCCACAGACTACGAGACCGTGTACCATGCACCACACGTGCGCTCTGTAGATAATTGTGAAAACACGAAAAACCACCACAAAGTTGGAGCCAAAGTTAAGCGCAGGTATCTCACGTGTGTCACGTCCCCCCCCCCCCCCAAAGGTTGGCGGACTCCGAAGGAGGAGGCGCACTGAACATGCAAGATTTATTCTCCACAGGTAGGAACGTTCATAGAAGATTGATGGATTGAAAAAGAGCGTTCGATATTACAGAAAACAAAAAAAGAGAGATGAAAAGAAATCTTTTGAGGGAGAAGAGTTTATGACACACCAGAGATTGAGGAGGAGGAGGAAGGTGAGGTGAAGACAGGGTCTGAAATTAACAGTCACCAAGCATCAAGATCTGATAAGCACAACCTCTGACGGAGAAGTCACCTGCCAGACTGGTTTCAGCTTCACATAAGAAACTTTTTTTTGGTACTTTCTTTGGTCTTCATCTATATTGGACTCTAAAGGTTGCTGATTGGACGCCTGCTGTGATGCTCTGCTTCTCTGTTTGACTCTAATCGCTAATTCATCTGAATCATGAATTAAAAACTCTACAAGTGATTTTATTCATTTTTCAGGGACTGAAGGGTGAACATGAGACTATTCTTGGCAGTTCTGTTTGTTGACCCTTGGCAGGAGAGACAAACGGTAAATGTCAGACACTGGCATGTGATGTACGAAGAGACCGCAGATGAAAAAAAAAATTAAAAAAAAGAGAGGATGAGTCCCGCTGAACAAAATTAAGGAATCAACTCCTGGACAATGTAATCCAGCTACCTGCTGAGCTTCCCTCTATGGCGTGCACGCTGGAGGTCTGGGACTCTGTGGTGCAACAGCACAGGAAGAGACAAATTCACAAAGACAGACAGACGAGAGGAAACCCCGTGAGCTGCAGACGCAGACAACTGAGACCAGCTCCCATTTCTAAACCCAGCACCCGTGGGTGGCAGCCAGCTGAGCTGAAGCACCAGACAGCTGCTTTGCTCTGATCCATTTAGTCAAACAGCAGTGACGCAGACGGAACACACACACACACACACACACACACACACACACACACACACACACACACACACACACACACACACACACACACACACACACACACACACACACACACACACACACACACACACACACACACACACACACACACACACACACACACACACGGCTCAGTGAAGGAGAGCTGGGCGACACGAATAACCAGCACTAACAAGTTAATGAGAATGAGTGTGCTCTGCTGAAGGCAACAACTCCTCCTGAATATCTCCTAACTGGTGTTTTAATCAGTTGTCACAGGCAAGGATAACATTTACGTTCACTCCTCCGTCTTGTGAACATCTGCTGATGCTGCGGCCATTTGATTTCTCTGTCTGAATTTTTTATGCAAACCACTTTAAGCTACATTGAATGTGTGAACTGTGGCAGATGAAAACAAAGATTATTACTCATTCACGTCGCCGGAATAGTTGAGTCGTTTTAACCCATTTTTAGGAAAGATTAATTCTACACAACCTTTGGGTCTTGTGACCCTTTAAGATATCTACAACTGCACTGTTACCAATTTAGTACAAAGGTACTAAAAAAAATAGCACATAGATTAAAGACTAAGTGGAAAAAAACAAAAAAATGTTGGGCCATGAATGGTTTCTTTTTTACTTCACTTTACCATGCTGTTGTCTTATGACACCTCACATTTATCTTGCACTCCCTGGGGGAGTGGGGGTGGGTGACCAAGAGAAGTGCTTATTTATTTCATAAATATACATACGGCACCATGTTCTAATGATTGATTTATCTTCGTTATATTAATGCATGCTTTAATTGTTTGCCATAAAATCATTTGCCATTAACGACTGAACAACATGGGACACCAGTGCCGCGTTCAGACAGTTGCTACTGAATCATTACGCCACAACACAGATTCATGAATTTTGTTTGTTTTTTAAATGTGTTGGTGTTTGTAAAGTGAAAAGGGTCAGTCACCTTTCTGCTGCAGGGCGAGCTGTCTCTTGGTCTCTATGTCCTGCAGCGTCGCAGCCAGGTTCCTGGGCAGACTGCCGGTGCTGTTGGCCACCAGCAGGGGGCTCTGCTGGGTCAGAGGGAGCAGACAAGAGTATCAGAGTTTAACGTCCCACCCAGGTTCAATATTTATTATATAAATATTTATCTGAATGCAGAGGTGCCCTTGACATTCTCAAAGCAGATGAAGGTATCAGATTTGTTCAGCGAGCCACAGCACTGCACCTTGGAGCTGGCGTTGCGCCCCAGCGTCGCCGCACCGTACTGCAGGGGCGACGCAGAGCCCGACTTGGGCTGATGGAGAGAAAGACCTGGATCACTGTCCAGCTTGGAGCGGAACACCTGTGGAAGGACGCACACAAGGATGAAGACATCGAGATTAGGAATCGCTGACGGTACGCGTCAAAACCCACGTGACGGCAGATTGGCGCGGTTGTAAATACAGCTGAGATCCAACCATGGTATAGGTTTGGGGTTTTAAGAACATGATGACAAGTTATGGTTGAAAGGCACGATTCGCATTATGCTGCGATCACGTCTGATCACTGATGTAGGGCTGGGATGACTTAATCAACAGTTTATTTCAGTATCAAAGCCTGCGTGGAACAATTGTGGGTTAACACACTCAGAGAGACACACGACACACACCGGAAGAAGCAGCACAGTCCCTTTTTATGAAATAGCTCTTTGATCAGGCCACTTGGGCTAATGCTGCATACATGTATTTTAAGACATGTGTGGACTTGACGTTCAAAGTAGTGACTTAAAACGCACTTGAAGGAGTGATTGAAGTTTATTGTTCACACAGTCGTGACCTGCAATATTTCATCAAAGTGTCTCTACTGTTGATTTCTAGTACTTTCAAGACACTTCAAGGGGGCAAACTGTCACTGCAAACTTTTTGTAAGTGATTTGAACGCAGCACGCTTAAACCTCTGACATGAAAGGGGCTTACCCCCCCCCTTGAAAAAGAACACACAAGAACACACACACACACACATACACACACACACACACACACACACACACACACACACACACACACACACACACACACACACACACACACACACACACACACACACACACACACACACACACACACACACACACACACACACACACACACACACACACAGCAAGTCATGGAGTGGGGAGATGGACGACAAGGAGAAAGAAGAAAAGAGGCCCTCTACCTGCAGCACAGGCCTGCGGCCAGAGAGAGACTTGGCTGGCAGAGGGGGAGGATATATCTGACCGGAGTCAGCCATCAGCTCCTGGTACCACTGCTCTAAATCGAGCTTGGCCAGGTGAGGCCTACTGCCCTCAGAGTGGTACTGGAGAGCACACAGAGGAGCAGCGCAGCAGGAGGGAGGGCGGAGGAGAGGAGAGGAGAGAGGGAAAAGAAGAGGAGGGAAAAAAGATTAGAAAGCATTCAAAGACAGTAGGAAGGAAGAGGGTAGAAACATTTTCTTTATACACTGACTCTCAAAAGCTGTAATTAAGGTTCTTTTTTTTTCGTGCTTTGGAAATTAAATATCTGCAACACATTAGTGTTGCCTGCCGCAGTATGCTTCATACCCTCCAGCTGCTCAATCTCTACTTTACATGTATTTTCTATTTCTGCTGCAATGACCCAGTTTCTCACAAGAACTTTTCCTCTCATTTTACTTCAGCTTTCCTCGGACCCCGGTACCCACAGCATCTCTGGAGCACAGAATCTTCTTAGCACAAGACTTGAGTTTTCTCGCAGCTGGTATCGCTGAGGTCTTCTTTTTTTTGGTTATATCACAATAGTTCTGAAAAATACATTTTAAACAGCTGACTGAGACATCAAACAGCACATGACTAGCATTAGCAGATAATCACCATGTGGAACTGTCCTCATTTTCCCCCATTACTGCACCCAAAATCTCTTCTCCTCGTGATAAAAGTGAAATTCATTTCTGGCGCCATAATCTAATTTTAAGCAACTGAGGCAGCGACTGGGGAAAAAAACCCAGGTGTTATCAAATATGAGGGCTTATATAAGTGAAGTCGTCAGAATGACGACGGAGCTGCTTGTAGCAGATCTTTGGAAACAATGGGCGTCTGTGTCTTCAGGCGAACCTGCTCTACAACAGACAGCAGCCACGCCAGACTCTGACGGCTCCAGCAACATCGCAGGGTTCATCGTCATCATGCGCTTCAGTGGTGAACAGGAGAAAAGAAAAAAAAGCCTCAGTATTATCCTGTAGTGCTTAAAGCAATTTGCACTGACTACATCTGTAAGTGAGTCAAAATAGATTTCCATTTGTGTATGAGGCTGGGAGGAGCAGATGAACGGCGGAGAAAGCAACAGATACACAAAGGATGGAGGCAATTAGGAGACAAAAAAATAGGGAGAGTTGTCTCACTGAAATGAAAAACAAACTATAATTGGAGCTGACAGTTTGAATGCTTAGATGCACACTGTTCTCCCACAATGCTGTGCACAAAAGGAGCTGCTCCTGGCTGCAAAACTTTAAATACGCGTTTCACATTGCATATGTCTTCCCATGTTCTGTTAGTACAATGTACAGTATACTATGACAATATGCACTACATGCTGTTTTGAAATAATATGTGACAGATTTTTATTTAACAGAATTTAAGGCGTTTGGGTACTCCGTTTGAATTTGTGTGGGACCCTTCTTGATGAGAAACTACAACAAGCCAGCAGACATTTTGTCATGTCCAATAGTGTAATTAATAACATGAGTGACGGCTGCATTCCATTTATGTGAGCCGAGTCCAGGGTTTGCTATCGGACATCCTGACCCACTGGCAATGTTTCGTCTAACACTTAATGGAACAATGGAGCAGAGCCGTCGTGAATATTAGTGGTCGCCCGCTGCGATAATTCAAACTACATATCTGCTGTGAAATAAACAACCAGCGACACAACTACTCATCTTCACAGAGCTATTTGTTAATTTTAGAAGCAGCACTCGACTTTTATTTACAAATGAAGTTTGTTCCTCTTTTGTTGGTGTCTGCTTGTATATGACTTGAAGGGGTACCTCCCAACTCCCAACCTCGATGTCAGAGCCCTCCGTCACATACATAGGGGGTCACAAGTTAATGAACAGCATAGCAAAAAGGGAAAAAAGTTCTTGTGAGTTACTGGATAATTTTCCACTTGAATGAAGAAAAAAAATCACTGTTTTATAAACGCACTACAAACGCATCACACCCTCAAACAAGTGCAAGCACACAGATGTTTAGCAGGAGAGGAAGAAGGGAAAGGGCAGCACACACCTCCACAGAGAGAGAGAGGGAGGAGCCATGAGGAGAGGGGAGGCAGGAGAAGGCGGGGTCTACTGCTCCGGGCTGCAGGGGCTGGCGAAGCGGGGAGGTAGGGGACGACTCCACCTTTGGCATCCCATACATCTGATTTAACTGGCCCACTGTCACGTACTCCTTCCAACACACACACACACACACATACAGGTGGAGATGGGAGAGGAAGGGGGAGAGAGGAAGTGAAGACAGACTTGTCAGCAGGACAGGCGGCAGGTGGGAAACCTATTGAGTACAGTGACCTACTGCGTCACGAGTGTGAGAGGAAACACAGACAGGATTTAATCAAACAGCACACAGCAGCACAACGCACACATTCAGCATCAGGGTCATATCACTCACCACTCACATGCTGCGATTAGTTGGACTGAATATTGACTGTGCAGATTCTACAGATCCAAGACTACACTGACTTTGTTTAAATGTTACAATCTGATCAGAGTCCAGACACGTATAGAATCGCTTTTCATATTTTTGCTCTCTTTCTGGATTTTCTTCGTAGCATATATCAATATCTTCATATTTTTAAACTGTATTTTGTTTAGATTAAGTTGTTTAAGGGGTTTCCTGTGTTTGGAAAAAGTTGACAAAGAAAGCCTTTGACATGTTTTGCAAAGGAAATGGAGGAAAAGCCTCAATTCCTGTAATATTGCTACAATCGACAATCAAATAAAAGTCATTCAAAGTCCAGCAATATATCTTTATTTAATACTTTGGTTCCAAAATTCAGTTATTGTACTGACAGATTACTGCCTGCAGTTATGAACCACAAAAAATCCTCTGTATTTCTGATAGGATCCAGTCACACTGACCTCAGTGTCTACTGTAAGTGAACGCTGCCTCACAGCTACAGAGAGGGTGAGTACAAGCAAGGCCAACCGCACAGTCAGTCTGACTCGGCCAGCAGAGGGAGCAGCATGACATGAAAACGGAGGGATGGGGAGACGAGAGCGAGTAAAGGCAGAAAGGAGTCGGGGAAGAGACAGACAGGAAGTGATGGTACCTCGCAGGCGGCAGTTAACGTAGCATCAATGGCAAAGGAGCTGCCGTGTGAGGCGGGCTTGCTGCTGCCATGGCGGCCGCCCCCGCCGTACATCTTATAAACGTCCGACAGCTGCATGTACTCCTGAGGCCAGCGGCCGACAACAGTATGACAGGATGAGAAGCCATGAGCAACAACGCAGCACTGAGCTTGTAACGCCACAGTACATTCAGACACACCGTCACTCACAAGCACCACCCACATGCTGTTAACCATTCTGGTTCGGTGGTTATGTCTTGAGCCAACAACCAGGCCGGGTTGTTGTTATGTCAAATAAAACAAACAAACAGAAACAAACTAAGCAACAAACAGTGCATCTTTAGCATCACACGCAGCTGACACAATCAGGTCACACGCGCTCTTGTTGGTTTTCACGACAACCAGTGATGTAGTGGTCAGTAAGACAGATTTAAAGCCGTCCCCTTGGATTCGTCATAATGTGAGTAAACAACTGTGGGGACACTGGGAAAATTCCTCCGAGCACAAATTGTAAAAAGAAGGAGATTGTGGGTGGGTTAATCTCGAGTGACTCCACTACATCCCTGGACGAAACCAAACTGTGCTGACTCCTTTTAACTGTCGTTAATTATGGTGCAGTGGAAGAAGAAACTCAACGTGGGCCTCCGCAGCGCAGCACATCACATCACAGGCACAATTAGAGCCACAGTGCGAGCACGACACTGACGTTGCGATGGGTGACCTTTGGGGTGAGTTGCACAAGAAAGCAGTGAGGACGTAGAGGGCTTCATGCGGGGAGCTTTAGTCTGATTACCTCCGTAGGGCTGCTGGGGTACAACTGACAGGGAGGGGAGGGATGTAAGTAGGGAGAAGAGGCTTGACAGAGGGAATGCTGGGAGGAGTAGACATCCTCCGACAACAGGTCGGCCTCGCTGATATGGAGCATTTCCTGTTTCAAAAGTCAGGGATAGGTGCGTTCAATGCCTGCGGAAAACTTGTGGGACACTAGACACAAGTTCACGTGTGACTCAGGCGTTCTCTGTCACTTTCCTTCCCTCGGGCAAGTTTAACAATTAGTGTACAGAAGCCGTGAACAATTAAATGTTACAATAATTAAATAACTCATTACATAATAATTCTTTCGATTAGTTTGATTACACACCATGTGTAGGAAACAGTAAAGGATTATCCATGAGTCTGCACTGCAACAAATCCCTGCCAGTTAGAGGTTAGCGTGGTGAAGGATCAGCTGTGAGTCATCAGAGCTCCGCGTTATTTTCGGGGCCCGCAGGTTGAGCGAGTGCTTTCACCAAACACACACTGAGGTTCAGCGGCTCTCTCACCTCTCTCATCGCACTGGACGACTTGGGGAAGCTCTTTCCTCCTGTCAGGCTGTGGTATCTCTTCTCCAGGGCGGACAGTCTCTCCTTCTCCTGGAACATGAAGCCACAGGTTCATAGTGTGCCCAAAACATTACTATAATTGTACATCATCATTTTCAGATGAATACGAAATACAGGATCTCTGCAATATCACCGAACGCTCGTGCAGGTAAATACGTACCTTTTGGAGCATTTGCAGTGTGAGGGTTCTGTCTTTCGCCAGCCGCTCACACTCCTGCGATGACTGGAGGCTGAGCTGGTTGGCCTGGTTCTCTAGAGCAGACACCTTCTCCTGTGCCGAAGACAACACAAAGAGAATTAAACCTTCAAACTGTAACAACAGCACAGTAAGTGTAAGACTAAATAGATAGTGAATAGCTGAGAGTATTATTTGACACAGGCAGCTTCGTCTCTCAAACAAAAACCTATACTGTTCAGACCATGATCGGGGTACACTAGTACTCCTGTTCCTCCACAGTCCATCAGGCTGTTTCCTCACCTTCCTCTTGGCCACACTGCTGTGGTACTCCGCTCTCTCCTGGAGCAGCTGCTGGCTGATGGTTTCTCTTTCCTCCTCCAGGCTGCTCTCTCTCTCCAGCTGCTGAAACTCCAGGTCCTCAAACTTTTTGGTTCCTGCTTCCAGCGCCTCTCCGTCCTGATGGGAGGCCCGCGGACATTGTCAGTTGGTTACATCAGAAACAGACTCGCATAGTATTTAAATGTCTCATTTCGAAAGCCATACGCCATACCAGACTTGGAGTAATCGCTGACAGCAAGGCGAATACGTAGTGACACTTCTATCGCAGATTGTTTGTAAAACATGTTTTCCAGCATGGCTGAAGCTCGTGCTCGGTCAAGCAGACGGCCGTGAAACACATGCTCCTACTGCAGCACAGCTACTGGTGCTTTGTAATTAGATACAAAAAAAATAATGTTTTTAGTCTAATAAAACATTACTCCTGATACTAAATGGAACTCAACATCTATGTATCAATATATCTAAAATGAAAACATTAATATAAAGCATTAATTAAAGAGATGTATCTCAGGTATCAGTCTGGCCTTCCTCTTGTAGCTATGCTGCAGACAGGTTTCAGTTTCACGGTTCTTCTGTCAGCAGCAGCGAGGTCAGTGTTTGTCTGGAGGCTCTCGAGTGTCTGTGTAGCGCCCGCGATGTGGATTCACTGACATGCATGTCTGGGGTGAAAACAACTTATTTTTTGCAAGTGATCAACACGTAGGAACCAATGGACTCAAACTGTCAAAACAGCTGAGCACCTTGGGAGCAACTTTTGTCCTTTGTTTAGACTGAAATGATTGAAATGTATTTCTGCTCTCCCGAATGAGCCTGAAACTCCCACCTGCTTGTCAACAAGATTCTGTGAGATGAGATCAGATCTCAGACTTCACACTGGCTGACCTACTTACATCACTTAATTGCAAGGGGCTCTTGCTTTTCATGGAGTTTTACTGGATGCTTGACATAGTGTCATTGGCTACGGAAGAGATTTTTCAACGGAGGAATATAGTCTACAATAATCATTGTAGCTGGTAAAAATTGTGTTTCTTTGTCTCCTTTACCTTCCTGACAAGTAATCAAGCAAAATGCACCTTCTGACTCTTAAACCAAACAGTCATTTACATCAGAGAAGTCACAGGATGAGAGCGAGGACAGACACAGAATGGATCTAGTCAGGGCCTATGTTAATTCATTAGTGAGGAGTTATACAAATTAGGCAACAAATCACAGAAGAGATGCACATTAGATTCAGACATGCAGTGCAGCGCGGGGCGAGGGGGGGGCGGGGGCAAGTTTTAACAGAATGCATCACTAGCAGCAGAAGTGACCAGGGGCCATTTGTGTGCTCTGGTGTCGACCCGTGAGGCGCCAGTAGCACGTAGGTGCGGTGTGGAGGCCAAGAATTCCTGCAGCCTGTGGCAGTACCACGTCCGTGTGGGGGCACTGACAGGGGGGCCTTGTGAGTTCGCAGAGCGTTTGTATGTGTGTGTATATGTGTGTGTGTGTGTGTGTGTGTCTGTAAACCGTCTGTGGTAGGCCCCTGCTAAAGGGTTAAAGGTCAGGCCAGTGGCACTATGTGTGTTGGCTCCTGTATGTGCTGAGCGGTGACACATGCCCCGCCCAACAAAGGCACAGTGGGAGAGTAAGACAAATAGCTTTCCCTCTGTTTTGATAGATACCTGTGTCTCTGAATTATTTATTGCTCTATCAAAAGCAACATAATAAAGAAATTTACATGTAAATACATTTAAACATGTGTGCAGAGCTAGTTTCCCTTTAGCATGAGTTTAGCATCATCATGGGATGATTTAATTGTTGCATCATTTAATGACGTGAATAACCAAACTGCCAAGATGTCAGCTCATCAAAGTTAACATTTTTCAATTACAGGCAGCAGCTTGGGAAAAATCTGTCAGTTAATTTTCCACCAGGCTTTAGCTCAGGCTGCCCTTCAGCTATCTCCATTCTGGTCTTATGTCGCATCTGAGCAAAACTCTAACTAATGCATTTTTGCTTTTATATGAGTAGTGTGTTTAGTTTTAAAAGGTATTGCCTCTGTTAGCCCAGGCCAAACGAGTGGCCACTTTTTGAAAGAAGGTAGGAACTGGATCGTCGCTTTTATCTATAAAGGCTGGTAGGGAGGTGTGTGGGGTGACAGGTCTGGGTCACAACCAGAGTCGGCAGGTGAGGGGGTGGTCTACGTGCTGCTGCTTGACTTGACTTGACTTGACTTGACATGACTTGACTTGACGACCCACCCTTTTGAGCTGTTCCTGCAACTGTTCCCGCAGGGACTCGGGACAGTTATGAAGCTGGTTCTTCAGCTCAGCGTAGCCCTCCTGGAGGCTCTGCAGGGCCCGGCGCTCGGCCTCAACATTAGCTCTCTCCTAGAAAGACACAACACACACCCACACATAGGATGGATTGATGGTAGGGAGGGAGAGAGAGAGAGAGAGAGAGAGAGAGAGAGAGAGAGAGAGAGAGAGAGAGAGAAACACACTTCTCAAAATCAAAGCCATGCAAAAAAATTAAATTATAATAATAAAGCTGCTGGAGGTGTTAGCAACAGACACGTGGTGGGGCTTGGCATGGGCACAGGAAGTAGATGCTCATTTGCTGGGATGATACAACTCACAGACTTCAACTTTGAGCCTGAAAAGACAATTACAAATACAATTCCCCCCTAGCTTTTTTTAAAATGACAATTCAAAGCTCTACTCTTCCTTTAATTTATACATTTTTGTAATGTCACATTCCCTTTTTGCTCCAGTCTGGTCTATTTTCATGCTGCTAATGAGAGAAGCTGGAGGGCAAATCTAGGACTTGTTAAAAGGAGCCTTATCTTTCTGTATGCTGCTGAAGGTTGCGGGCAGTAAAAATCCTGAGCTGAAGTATGTTCCAACAGGTGTATCTTTACTATGCTATAAGAACATCTCATAATTTCCATGACATGTTTTGGCTCCAGAATATATATATATCTAAAGTCACGGCTGAGCGATATTAACATGACAGTAGAGAATTTTGGTTACAGCACAGACACATCCTCGCTCTTGGGCGTTGCTCCAGTTTCAAACTCACTAACTTCTCTGTTATTGGCTGTGTTGGAAAAAAAAGTGGCTTCAGAATTTCACCTCATAATGTTTTGATGTGAAAAACCAAAGGTCTTCCAGAACTGACAGCACTAACAGGAGTCTCACTCTGAAAGAAAAAAAAGGTAGCTCCTCTCTTTTTTGTTTATTCAGTTTTGCTGCAACATAAAGCTTACAGCAGTGTAAAGAGATTTTGTTGTAACATAGTGGCAAAAATATTCTCTTTTTTTCTGTCAGTTTCCTTGTCAGTTGTAGAATTTATCCTCCAATTTTTTTCACAAACACATGAGGTTTCCCAACATTTTGAGGCAAAATGCGGATCCAGTTCCATGAGAAGGATTTACACATAAGCTGGTCGTTACTAAGCAAAAATGTTCTAAGGTAACAGTGAGCCATTTGACCAAAGCACTCATTACTGGTTCCCTGATACAATGGCCTTGTCCTCCAATAAAACAATCATGAATGAAACCTTCACTTTTCTTTAGTTGGGAATCCTGTGGAGTGCAGACAAAAACTTTAGACTTTAGGAAACCTCTACACACCTTTTCTTTCTTGTGACTGTTAGAATGTGTGGGATGTACACAAGACGAAAAAAATAACTCTCTGAAATCCCTATAGAAGACATGCTGGTAGCTTCACCTCTCAGCTACTGGAAAACCTTAACAAAAGTCTCCTGCGGGACCCGTGCACTACAGAACCAAAGACTACAGAGTCCAGACAGCCACTGGAAGGCAGTTGTCCCGGCCTACGGGGTCTGTCATGCAGACAGTGAGGGAAAAAAAGGCGAGCAGAGTGGATCAGAGGTCCAGTGACCGGAGCGCTGACGAGGCAGAGTAAGGATTAGAGGTTAAAGGATGTCAGTTAGTTTGCGGAGTCAAGCTGAGGATAAAACAGATGAGCTGAGTTGAAAACATGCAAGAGAGAAAAAACCAAGTCCCTTATTTATCGCCTTTAAATGGCTTCAAATGCTCTATTCTTCTGTGGAGTAAATTCAGTTCTCAGAAAGGTGACTTATGTAGAGAATCCAATAATGATGAACCAGTAGAGAAGGTAAGACACAGGCAGTGAGTGAGTGTGTGTGTGTGTGTGTGTGTGTGTGTGTGTGTGTGTGTGTGTGTGTGTGAGTGTGTTTTCTCTCTTCTGTGTCAAATGATGTACCCAACCTCGTCCAAAATATTTGAATCTTTTACACTCGCAATCGACTCTGTGGATTCAAATAATTTCAACCCACTGCTCCCTCTACCTTGTCCTTCTCCCTCTGGATGGCGCTCTCCAGCTCATCCAGCTTTCGCTGCAGCTGAGCGACGATGTCCGTTTCGGCCGCTATCTGGTCGAGCTCCGCCTGCCTCTCGCCCTGCAGCAAAGCGCGCTCCATCTCTGCCTGGAAATGCGCACCACACAAAGTCACACCGGCCCTTAACACAGTAACACCTCCACATCGCTACCAGGCTGTGACCACCAACAGTATTAAGCTGTGGAAAGTTTGTCTCTTCTACTAACACTACCTCTTGTTTGGACTCCTGGAGTTGTTGCTCTAGCTCAGTCAGTCGGGTTTTGAGCTCATCGATCCGAGCAAGAACGCGGACCCGCTCGTCCACCAGGTAACCCAGCTCCAGACGGCCTGCGCTGCTCGAACTGGACGAGTCCTCATGCTGAGGGGAGAGAAAAGAGGTCAGGCTTTCAAAAAAGGTCAGAGTGGAAGGACAAGGACAGAAGTGCACATCTTTATTTTCTAATATGCAAGATATTTTATCTTACATGTCGTACAGCCTCTAACATAAAGTCCAGGAAAGGCTTGACTTTATCAATGTTGCATTCATATTTTTTATTCTATAATCACTGTTGAATACTTCCACTGTGTTTTGCGTTTCACATCGTAATGATTGCGGTCTCTGGTCTAAATGTATTTTTCAATTGATTTTCAGTTGGATAATAACACAATATATGGATTAAAGGTAATAAAACTGGCATTACAAACGTTAGGAAACAGGGACAGAAGAAACAGAGGAGAGGGAACAAATATGGAAAGGAGGTGATTGGAGTGATGAATGGGGTTCATGCAGGAGCCACTGTAAAAAAATTAATGGAAATTTAAGAAAAGTGGTGCAGGAAGTAGTTGGCTGTGTTTTTTGTTTTGCAGATTTTCTTGGCATATGCAAGAAAAATGTAGCGTTAAATTTACCTTTGTTGTTTGCAGACCGAACTGTTTACTTTTAAACATAACGTACACTACTGTACATTCTTTACGGCAACACTATTTTAGTTTTTCATTATTCTGGTTGTGCAGGGTCAATGATGATATAAGACCAACTTTAAGCCTTTCAACTTTACATAACATGGATGGTGTAACCATCATAAGCATCCACGTCAAATAATATGCTATATATATATATATATATATATATATATAAAAAATACAAATGTGTGCAGTTTGCAAGGGATGGAACTGAGCACACAGATGTTCAAAAGACTTGAAAGAGCAAAATATGGTGACAGGTTAAACCTGATATGACAAGAACCGATGTTTTCATGCATTTACTAATATGGGTGGTGAAAAGGCGGGTTCTCGTAATTTCAAAACTGTTTCCTTTCCGCAGGCTCCGGTCATGGATCTCCGGTGGTCCCTGAACCTCACTTAAAGAACCACTGGTTTTTAGAAAAGAGCCGAGCACATTACTGGCACATGCTGGTTTCCACAGCGGCATGCATAGAGAGCGTCTTTGGTGGAAGACATGCGTCCCCCCCTGACCTGTCTGTCTCCATTGTGCAGTGATGATGCTGTGCTGGCAGCAGGAGATGCCCTCACCTCCTGATGAGTGCTCTCTGTGCTGCTACACTCCTCCTTCAGATTCTCGTCGTCACTCTCCCTCAGTCTCTGCGCCAGGCGTAGCGAAGCTGAGGACGAGTTTCCTACGAACACATTCTCCACGGACGGTCTCCGCCCGGAGCCATCTGCCAGCCCTCCAGGGAAACTCGTCCTCCCGGGGCCCAGAGGGTCACTCTCGCCTTTGTTGTATTCGGCACAGAGGTTCAGGATGGTCTCGAGTCGCTGTCTCTCCTGTGGCGAAATGCAAAGAAGGCAGGACATCAGGTGAGGGTTGGACAGGTGGGAGGATCAAAAGCAAGGAGCACCCCCCTTTTAAATGTAGCAACAGAAGCATCAGCAGAATCTGACACAAACTTTTCAGAAAGAATGTTTTCAAACCCGAGACTGTGGGTTTATATATCAATGTTTTATAATTGTTATGTAAGTGTTGTGTAAAGAATAGCACTGCTATTTTTGCATTAAAGGTGATAGAAGGTAATTTTATAAATATCTCTCAACGTTATCAAAACTCCATGATACTAAATGACTAAGTGCTGGTCAGTGTTTTAAAGGCAATGACATACTGTGTATATCACTGCACCTGAGGAATGATATTACAGATGGGTTACACTCAATTTGTGTGAAACATTTAACTGAACTGCAGGTGCTATGGGCAACCAACAAGAGTCTCCACATGGCTGGTTAACTTCAGTTAACTGCTGTAACATTAGTACTAATATGCACCTCACACTGGTGATCTGACACTAGACAGGAGTAAGTCAAATAAATAAATAAATTAAAAAAAAAAAGTTGCATTTGCCAACCAGCCTCAGGTTCAGGTTCAGGTTAGAGCTGACCTAAAAAAAACACTTCTCACGCCTGAAACAACACAGCAGTTCACACAGTGCTCTCTCCTGGATAATGCCTCGGAGTCAGACTCTGTGACTGGTTGTCCAGCTGTCACTATGGAGGGGTCAGCCCACCTATGGGGGCCGCGGCAGACCAGGCCAACGGAGTGACCCCTGAGCTGCAGACCGTCAGCTGCCGTCCGCAGCTGAACTGAACCGTTCTGCTGCAGACGCAGCGTCTGCAGAGCCATGTAGTCCGACAATCGGACATCAGAAATAACTGGCTCCCGTATATTGGGAAGCAAAGTCTATGTGGATTTCATAGGTCGATTTATTTTTTTAAAAGTCAGAAATTTGGCATTTGAGGCAATATTACAGTTGAATAGAGTGTAATCCATTCAAATGTCCATTTACTAGCTTTTCTACAGATTTCAGAAAAGGGCCTTCAGCAAATTAACCTTTCCCCCCTACCTGCTGAGGCGTGTAACTACAATGTTCCCACACTTCTGACTCAAATGTGCCCAGGTCTGTAATATCAGGGCTCTAATCCATCTTGAGCAAATTAAACCGGCCTCACCTCTAGTGCAGGCGAGATCCCTCACTAGTCACGTGACACATGCAGTTGTACTAATTCTGCTATTTTATTTTCCTATTCTATTTTATATACTTATATACTCCACCTTTTAAACAAAATATAACTTTCCCTGAGCTAACTTAACATAGAATAATAGTTTAATAATTCACATGAGATAGTGTTAATTATAGAATGTCTGCAGCAGTGGCAGCGGGTTGGGGTGTAGTGGCCGTCTCAGTTATTACACCCCTAGTAGACATGCATTGAGTGTATTATGTTTTATGCTTCTCACGAAAACTACTTTTTATGATATATTGTCCCCGTAATTATTGCGATAAACAATATTATCGTCCTTTTCAGACTATTTTTTGACACTGAATCATGTGAGCTTGGTCGTCCTACACAATTTGTGTTGCTGCTGAAAGAAATGTTATCCAACATTTTCGAAAAATACTAAGAAATACATATTTTCTGACATTTTAGAGACCAAACCAGTAATTGATTAATCATACGACGAGAACAGATGAGAGGATAGGAGCAGCAGGACTTGCTGAACTGTTGTTCACATTCATTCTTATGTAAACAAACACGCATATAGACACAATTGCTGTTATTGAGGTCAATAAAAATTTAAAATAATTGAATGCATATTCATGTATCATACGATGTAATCATAATGTAACTATCGTGACAGGCCTAATCATGAGTTTTGGTCAGGGAATTTTGGTAATTTGTAGGGTATTAAATCGTCTTGCCGTTAACAATAACTATTTTGGGGCCAAAGGAGCACTTTAGGCTTGTTATTTAGATCAGCTCCACTCTGTTCCTTGTTGTGTAGGAACACTTGACAAGCCAAACTGTTCTCACCCACAAATCACCTCCCTGGTGCATCGCCTCTCGCTCCTTGACAGCAGTGGGCATAACTCTCCCACCGAGCAAGCATCTGCGTGATGGGGAGCTAGTTTTAACCTGTAATCTGGGACCAGTCAGCCTTCAAATGAGTGGGTGGGAGTAAAGAAAAAAGGCCCCTTCCGACTGTCGCACAGTTTCTTTTCGTATTCACTAGAAACAAAGTCAAACTTCAAACATTTTCTGGCAAGTCAACAACTACTCCCCGGTCCTCCCACTCAACATCTGCTTGAACGCACTCATAGATTAGACCATCTAACGTTTTGATGCCTGTCATGAAAGCTGCCTGAAAGCCAGCACCATCATTGTGATTGCCAGACAGCCTTCAGGCGACCAAACCTGTGCAGGGTGGATGTCTGGATGAGTAGCCGGATCACAGGCATATTTTAAACCCTCCAATGTGTTTAGTCTCAACATAAATCAACTTGATGCAGCATTAAATTTGACGCCTGACATATACAAACTGAGCCCAAGTTAGGCTCCTGATCAAAAGCATGTTGACAGATTTGCATGAATCCCATATTTTTAGTGTTTTCTCATGTCAGAGGATTGTTGATACCACAGGCTATAATTAAAGAAAACTACTTGAGTTCATAAGTCTCTGGGTCTCTCTGTGGAGATCATTAGCAGGTTCCCCGGGGCTCCCGGAGCTGGCTGGGAAAGAACAAGTTGGTACAACGGGTCAGTGTGTTGATCCAAACCTTTTAACCGGATGGCAAGCTCCCATGTCCCAGTGGGAAACAATGAGGTTCAACAATTGTTAAATAGGCCTGTGCAGTCAAAGGCCCTTTCTTTTTCGCCATGGTGAACTTCTGGGAAATATGTCCCGAATAGCCCGTTCTTTCTTTTTTTAAATTAGCCAATAAAAACCTACAAAATCAACCTTCCCAACCATTAAGAGAAAATAAAATATCCTGGAAGAAAAATACGAAAATCTGGCTTTAACTCACTCTCATGATGGACACTGTGAGAAGAAGCAACAGCTCCGACGTTGAGATGAGGCACACGTCCAAACCGAGCCAGCTTGGTCAAAAGGCAGATGAACAAATACTGGCCTTTAAAAAGCTAAGTACCACCCACGATCGCCGACACCACCGTAACAAAGAAAACCCCCCGTCCCCACCCATCCCCTGGGAGGTTTGGAGGTATATAACCGTCACTCATCTGTTTGGAGAAGCACCACAAATCAAGGCCAACGACTTTATATAGATTCAGAATTAAACCGTCTCCATGGTCAGCATATGGCACGTTAGGGTTACTATGAGGACAAACTGGCTTCCCATGAAAAAAATTAACTAGCTGTAAAAATTTTTGTTAAAAAAAACTCTATTCTATTCTTAGTAAAGGTACATACACAAGGTGATTTGTGAATTATGCTGCGTTGGTAATTCAGAGTTTTGAGATTATGATGGGATGATAACCCTGACTTGCGAGTTCCGCGGAATAATGGAACGCAGCATAAGACACAGTAGTGGTTTGCTGACCTGCTAAGTTTCTACAATTAACTACTTAAAAAGTGAATGTGTCTAAACTTTAAGGTTATCTAGCTCAAGCTATCAGCTCCTGACATGTTTGAAATCTGTCGCATTAATAAGAGAAAAAAACTGGTCAAGCGAAATGGTTAAAGGAGACGTAGTGTACGACATCACCTACTCCAGTATTATCTCAGATGCGCCCCAGCTATCCCTCTTGCACACCTGGCCACACATTATACAACTTATTATATTACATTTAGTTGGATCAGGTGCATAAGAGTTGAGCCAGAACAAAAACCTGCAGTTTCTGTAACTTTACTGTGTTTAACTCCAGATGCATGTTACAGTTGAACTCCCACTAGGAATGTAAACTGAGATTCCATGTATGACAAGCTCGCCATGTTACATCATATCACACAAACACAGCTGATCTGTGTGTGTGTGTGTGTGTGTACAGTCAAAGCTGCTTCTGTATGCCCCGCTGTGTCATCGGGGCATACTGAAAAAATAAGCAGAGTCACAAGTCTGAAACAACCAACAATGTGATACACACAGTTTATTCCAGTCATGTTTTTTTTCAAACACTCCTCTGAAATGCAGCGTAGTCATATGCTGCATTCACTTTAATATCCATTAATGAACAAGAATTTTCCCTCACAGCTTCATCACTACATTGAGCGTTGTGAGCAGACTTTAAATAACGCCATCCGGCTCAGTGCTTTCTTAGATTCGCTGTAGTAGGAACAAAATAAACAATGGACAATGAACAAATGCTATGAAATGAGGAGGTGGAATTTTGTTCTCAGATTTTTTTAATTGCCAAAGTTCCCATTTGGACACATTCATCCAAGCAATTAAACCTTACAGTAGATTGTTAGAGGTGCAACACTAGGCTGGTGAACAACTAATAGAAATCCCATACACGTGACTTTTTATGAACCAAACAACCATGGGGTTGTGGGGGAATGCCCGCTTCCCATGGTTCACACATTCCACAGCCACGTCTCACCTAGTGGGTGGCTCTCATTACAACTGGGCTTGATGGAGAGATTTTGGGGTTGGAGCTGCTGCTGATGGAGTCACCCATGCATGGTGAAAAATAACCAAAGAGACAAGACTTCACAGGCCACAGCAGACAAGAAGCATAAGACACTAACTGTCACACACAAAATGCTGCTGCTGGGATTATAACAGGTTCAAGAAAACGTGACCATATAACACTGATTCCAGGCCGCGCTGCATTGGCTTCCTGTTTGTTTTTCGCATTGATTCTTCAATTTTATTGATGATTCTTGAGGCTTCCCACAACCGAGCCCCTATGTTTATCAAGGAATCACTAACTCGTCATGAGCCTGGGCGCCATTTTAGACCAGCTGATAGTGGTCTTCTGGTCGTTCCCAGAAGATTGGTGTCTAAAGGCGATCATGCTTTTTCAGTGTGGGCCCGGAAAAAACTGTGGAATGATTTACCAGCTGAGATTAGATATGCTACATCTGTTACTGCCTTTAAATCCATTCTTAAAACGTTCTCTTGTTTTTCAAAGCGTGCAACTCTGTGAATTTGAATTAAATTCTTTAACTTTATTGTTGTTTTATCATTTTGTGATGCAACTTTGTAACTTTGTGAAGAAGAGTGCCGTACAAATAAAGCGTGTTTCTTATTATGAATTTAAAAATGGAAGAAATAAACCCAGCAATTTCATATACGAAATGAAACCAAAGTTTTACCTAAAGTAGTAAACCACTAAATAGCATCCACTGTGACCAATCATGTCAATTACAGGAGAACGGAATTTCCAACATTTGGAAAGAGAGATCACATAAAGGGGAAAAAATATATAAAACATAAATAGCTTTGTGAGCTGGGCTTGATTGTATAACGAATTCTGAACACGTGGGGGCCTGTAGATATAGTAGTTGGTGAGCACTCTACAACATCATCAGATGACCTAACTGACATGTCTCAAGGTTGGGTACAGTGGGTTTACTTCCTGTTTTGTTATTGTAAGATATTCTTTTCATCTGGGACACAAACTAACTGTATCACAAGACAAGAGCCATGTTATTGTGTTGTCTCTTATTAGTTTGCACATATTAGGCACCATGTCCATCTCATCAGACCAAATAGTACAAAATATTCAATATAACAAAGTTGCTCATTTAATCTCATTGTGGAGTGTTACTACGTCAACTGCCAAATCCCCCATTTTAATGGATGCAAAAATCTTGTTTTGTTAAAAACAAAACATTTTCCACACTAAATGTGCAGCTATTTGGAATAACCCCATTCATGTAATCTCCTGTGAAGTGTAGGCAGTTTTTTTTAACATGACATCCTGCCTCTCTGTCACCTTTTCCTCATTTAGTCAGTACACTCTCCTCACTTTACTCTTTGCTTATTTCCTTCCTCCCAGCAGTCAGCATCTCGTCCCCACGTCTCCCTCTCTCTCCCGAGAGCCCTGTAATGTTTCTTCCTCCTCCCATCCTCCCCCTCGAGCACCCTGGGGCCGCTCCCCGTCTGTGCACCTTTGATCAGAATAGTTACGTTTTAAGCGTACAGCGGTAAATTCTTCTGTACCGAGTTCACCTATGTCACAGGTGTATAACCTCACGCGCACAATATTTCAAGAGTAAACCGTTAAATTTCAACAAAGCCATATTCTCTAAATACATCTGCAGGCGAAGGGCTTAAAAGGTGTCTCTGTGAAAAGAAAACTCATTCACGATCCGACTCGGATCCCCAGAGGGTTCATCATGATCCAAACAAGAAATACAATATTTCTATTTTATTTCCTGCTACTGCCTTTTTCTCTCTCCCTTGTGTAACACATAAGCATCAAAGCCAGGCAGGCGGGAATAGAACAAGGAGAATTTCCAGCAGCAGCAAACCTCTCTGGATAACAAGCTGGTGGTCCACCATGTTGGCACTGAACTCCCGGTGGGGGTGGCTGCCATTTAAACCACTGCAGCCTGAGCTTCGACTGGGATCCGAGCCCTGGAGGCATCTCTCAAAGTGAAGACCGGGTTCCAGACATCATGTCAAACACTTACAGACTAGATACAGTGATTAAAGACGAGACAGGAGTCTTATTTTTACAGTGTCTAAACTTTGCTGGGGATAATAAAACATGTTTATGGCTTGGTTATTGTTTATAAGACAGAGGTGAGATGAGGTCTGCAGGATGTGCAAGTTGGATTAACTAATGTAAGATAAATAATCTGCAGTGCACAAGAAATTGTGAGATTAAATGTCAATATCTGCCAGAAGCTCAAAGTTAAGGTTGGTACAGTAGTGAACCAGTGTGCTCTATATCCATGTGAGACTGTTTAGCCAGAGGAGGTTTATAGTGAGCATACCAGCAAAAGTAAACAGCGGCACCAAGCAAACAGAAACAAGCTGTCGTCCTAGAGGATGCACACATGCCGCCTGGGGCTCAACAGCCTGCTGTCCATTTAAAGAGCTCAGGACAAATTACAATTTGGTGGATCTTAATTAGTAGGCGGAAAGAACTCTATTTGATTTAGTTTGTTCACTACTAATGTCTATTAGACATCATCAAAGTGGTTACGATTCATCCTCTGGGGTTCATGAATTTGAATACACAATATATTGGCAACCCGTCCGACAGTTGTTGCCTTATTTCTGTCTGGACCAAAGAGGGGGACCAGTCGGCAGACCAACATTGCCAGCCGACATTTGCTCAAGGCATTCTCTCATCTAACACTATTGTGCTCTGTACAGATCTGAGATTTCCTCACACTACAGGTTGTATGATTTCAACGGCCATAATGTGAACGACGCAAACGGGAATTTCTCAAGCGAAACTCGCCAGGGCCTGAAAGCTCGCTTTGAGCGGAACACTTAAAACTGAAAATCCACTCATCAGAGGTTTGTGAATATTAGCAGCGGTGTCAGTTTACCTTCATGAGCTCTGTCACACCGTTGAGAAAGACCGGCTTCTCTTTAGCCAGAGCGAGCATATACACCGCGGCCTGCTCCCTGCTCTGACCTCGTCTCGCCGGTACGGTCCTGCTGCCACCCAGCACATGATACCGGTCCATGACACACGCACCCACTCACACACAGACTGGAACCGAACTCTGCCGCTCTGTAACAGTACTGAAAGATGTCTCAGTCCTCAGAGTTGTGCCGCCTCACTGCTCCCGCTGCACTGTCAAAACGATTTCAGAAGTTGCTGCGCTACTTTTGGGACGGATGGGGGCTACCTCAGCTCAGCCCAGCCCCTACGCAAGTCTTGTGAGAGATGGTGAGGAATCTGCGTGAACAGTGGGCGGAGTTAGAGACCAACATGTGTGGGGGCTTCCTCGAGTGGGAGGTGGCTTGCTAGCAGGTTCTAAGAAAAGAAACTAACTTTATATACCAAGAAGAACTTCATGCTGCATGCACTGTCTGCTCTTAACTGGAAATAGACTGATACATTGAATCCAGGCAAACAGAGTAATGACTTAAGTTTCCACTAATGGGTGCAGATAACAGGGATGAAACATGCTCTAAAATAGAGGTGTCCCAAAATATCAGTATTGATGTCGACCGTGATAATTTAAAAATGAAATATTGGTGACAGCTGAAAGTTTAATGACTGAACCAGTTGAAAGCTTGGAACCACACAGCATCATCTGGAAGTTGCTAGTATTTTGAATAATTAACAGAGGTAAAGATGAGTTTAGAGGCAAGATCATTTCTTTTAAAATGTTAATAGATCTCACATAATTTCATGTGATAATCGAGTAACGATTTTTGTTTTCCCTAAGGAAGTACAGAACGGGAGAATATTAGGACTGCAACAAATTTTTTTTTTAAAGAATTGATTAGTTTATTGGTCGAAAAAAAATTGATACATATTTTCAAAATTGATGAATTGCAAGTTATTTTGCAAGACAAAATGCCAAACATGAATGGCTTGTCTTTGTCCTCTGTGAGCATGAACTAAATGTGTCTGGGTTTTAAACTGACGAACATGACATTTCAGAACCTCCAGCTGGTTTCCTGGGATGTTTTGATTTAAAAAATATCTTTAAATATACAATATTAAGTACATATGCAGTATAAAAATAAAGTCTTGGAATTTCAATAGAATAACCTGAAATAGTGCGTGTTTGGATTTAATATCCTGATTATAATCACAACATCTTAATGTCTTCATATGCTTATTGAGCTTTAAAATTCCCAGCCATTATTTTTAAGTAGAGAGCCAAATTGTTCAAATCAAATGAAATATATATAAACCCTGAGATTTAAAATAATCCAATAAATGTGTTAAAAACTATTTTCCCAATAACAGAAAGTAATTTTCTAAAAAACAACAACATTCCAATATGTAATTTTTGGTTTTGTAATGCGTCATAATTACAAAGTCTTTGTCTGTTGGCCAAGACAACCATGGTGGAAACAGTTATGCTGCTGACGGCCTGCTCTTTCAGACCAAGGCATCAGTCAAGACTTATTGGACTATTTCACATTTTCATTGTTGAACTATACATATATTTTTTCTCTGTATTTATTCATATGACCATTCATTTGATTTTTTAAAAATTCTTTCTTATTTGGTGATTCATTCATTTAGAATTGAAAATCTTTGGTCTTCAATATTTCTGAGCAACATCTAACCAAACAGACGGATAATTTATGAATGGCAGTTTATAAATAACACATTGGACGCTGGTTCTTAAGAAATCCCATGTATGGATGGCAAAGTGGACTTCACTGAAATACTGAGCAGTTAAATGACCCCCTCTAGTGGAGAGGACATGCAGCAGCAGGATTGGAAGCACCTGCTGCTGTGTCAAAACTACAAACAAAAATATGACAAAGAAAAGCAAAAAACCTTCCAGCCAAAGCAACATCATCCAAGTAATGAGGATTAATTCAAAAAGCAGCAGTAACGACAGAATAAAAACAACACTGCATCAAGTGACATGACGTGTCCGGATCTGCCACTTATTCTGAGTGGAGAAAATCCACGCGTGGCAAATTTGTTGGTGCTGCCTCAAGTCTGGATTAGTGCAGCTTTCCTTTGGACGGGCAGAGAAGCAGATGTATCGCCGCTGTCCCAGATAAAGAGCCACAGCTTTCGCCCGACTGTCTCATCTGTTGACACCAAACTGATGATCCAAACACAAACATTAAGATGATCCAGCAGTCCAAAATTTTCATCGCTTCCTCTTCCTCCTTGACCTTAAAATCCAGACGGCAATTCCCTAAAAACTCTTCACTTCGAGTAAAGTGCCACCATCCGGTCAGTGGGTTTGTGCAGCACTGTGCGTCAGTGTAGGTGCAGGATATACTCGGCTGCCTAGGTGGGGCAGGTTGAGTGTGCCACAGTAGCTGGATATATTTGGTCGGGGTTCTGCAAGTCGTGGTGGAAAACACGTGTGGTGTTCTGTTCGACAAGTGCAAGGGTATATTTGGTCCGCTAATCCTCACGGACAGCGTCAAACCATGCGAACCACGCAGGAAAAACTATTCTGCGTGTCACGCACAGACAGCATTTGTGACAGCTAGAAAATGACAGAGCGGGAGCCCACAAAAGAGAAAACAACAAAGGGAGGAAAGCGGTGAGAGAGAAGGTGGAAGGGACAGGGCAGACCGGCTCAGGTTGGTCAGATGATGATGATGAAGATCAAGGCCAGGGTTTACCTTCCTTTTGAATTCCCACCAGATCTAATCTCTGCCTGAGAAAAAAATACACAGAACTGGAGTCATTCATGAAACGCCAACGGGAGTTCCACGGAGAAACTTTAAATCCTGAGAAAGACGTGCCTCGGAGGCTTGATTAAAGTAGGCCTTTATTAAAGATGCATTAAGCAATCTGTGACCTTCACCGACCTCTAGCAGCAACCAGCAGGGGCTGGAACAACAGATCTCCGTCTCCACAGGAGTCTGAGAGACAGCCCCCTCCCCACCCATCACAACCTCGATTATTTTCTCGATTCATCGATTAGTTGTTTGGCCCGAAAAATGCCAATCGTGTTTCCCAAAACTCCAAGATGATGTTTTGTTTTGTCCTCACACCAAAGACCTTCAGTTTAGTGTCATAGAGGAGCAAAGAAACTACTTGAACCGATTAATCGATTATCAAAATAGCTGGCAATTGATTTAGTAGTCGATTACTAATCGATTAACTTTTGCAGCTCTAATCCGGAGTTTTTCGTCCTCAAAAAATAACCTGGTTATCTTTGCTTCTTTGTCATTTGCCAAAACAAGCTTTACGGCTTTTTAGCAGCGACAACGTCTTGCAATGGTGGTTGCATGAAACACTGTGCTGGTAATTTTACATTGTATGATACAGAACAACTCACATTGTGCCTCTGAGCGGGTCCCTCACAAGAAAGTGACCGCTCATTAAAGATAATGGTGTTAGTTTAACTTATGCAACATGAAGGATGAGGTCATCTTTCATGGGCCGACGACCGGGGGGCGCGTGTTTGCCACAGACGAAGTACGCTGCGACTCGCCACGTGTGCCAAGTGTGTTTGGCAAGGCAGCGAGTGGGTCAGGTGGCCAAGAGGCCAGAGCGGTGCCAGGGCAGACAGCTTGGATCAGATGGACACTGGAAAAAACGGTCATCCCTGCAGACGGGCCATCGGGCAGGGCTTAGCTCCAGGCTCCGAAGGTGAACACGATTTAGCTCAATTAAATGCTGTTGAAGGAGTTTTCACTGTCAAACTGCAACTGATATTTCCCACGTCCGCATATTGTATATCAAACTGATGCAATTTTTTAAACATGGACATTTTCTTTCTGAAAACATGAGCTTATTTCTCGTCCGAGTGGAACCACTGGATAGTAAAAGACGGTGCATACTCGTGTGGAATCCAATGAGAATCCACGAGAGTCTTTTCCGTTTAAAAGGGCATTCCACCAGTTTAGTGCAGCACTTCCATAAAACTGGAAAAGTAATGAGAGGAGGGTTAAAAACTGACCAAACCAAAAGACGCGTTCACACACTGCTGACTTGAGTGTACATGTGGGTTCCACAGTTTCAGGGTTATTATTCATCTGATCAATAAGTCATGATTGGAACATGACACATGCAGTTAGACGACAATAGACTGTGGCAGGGGTTGGAAGTATTGTGGTTCTGTCGTCCTCGGTTTCAGAATCATCACACCCTTATAAAAGAGTCCAGGGGACTTTCTATAGAAGTGCACTGCGTCATACTAACATACTGTTCATCAACGCTCCTGAGGCTGGTGTAGTCAACGTTCATTTCATCCGCACTGTGCTGAACACAAAATATAAATAGCATATGGTCTGTGTGTATATACACTTTGCTATAGCTTATTGCAGATACAATAAATCAGTGTAAAGTAAAGACCACAATAAATATTGTGAGCAATAAGGCACAAGAAATGTTACTGAGGCTGGATATTTACCAGTTTAACCATAAACCTTATTATAAGTAACCATAAATACAAAGAAAACACAAATACAACCAAATAGGTGGAACTTAATTTGAGATAAATGCACAGCTTTTCTGCATTGTTTATTCTGTAAGATAAGAGTTTTCATATATTTCAAAAATGTAAGGCCAAAACTGATACGTCTTTGAAAGACTATATATATATACATATTGACTGTTAAACTGGTAACAACTGATAAATTGGTTCGACCTCTACGATACAGTAGTTGTATGTCTGCTGATAAGTAACACACAGAAATTAGGTAATTTACAAATTGTGTCTTACAGTAGCATGTATCTTCTAAGGGATTTGCATTAAAGATAGTTTGTCTATGTCTAATACAAATGGCCAACATATCGTCGTCAGAATTTGTTATCGCTCTAATATCAGTAAAGGCCAGGAAAATTCAGTATAGACGACTGACTAGCTTTTTTCCAGAGCTTTCACCTGTTTCTCATGGTCTCTTCATACTTTATACGATGTAATTAAACTGCATTTACTCAACAGGCCAGAATCCATCCAGAGCCAACATCCGTCTGATAGATCAGTGTATCAGTGGAAGAAAAGTCGCTTGTAGCCTCTTGCTGCCTCTGAGCGGTGTGCTCCTGTTGATTTCACAATAAGAGCCTCTTCACTGTGCAAACTTAGAATTCATAACTTTGTTTTCCAGTAAGCATTTGTGTGAATGAGTAGCGGGCTGTGTGTGAAGTGCTTTAAATGCAGACGCTCCGGGGCAAGAAAAAAATCTGTCATGACAGTGAGTCAACTGTGACTAATTACAGGCCCTGCAGCTCCACGCCCTGCCTCCTCCAAGAGCTGCGAGTTTCTGCACTCGAAACAATACAATATCCTAGCTGCGAAAGGAATCTTGCCTCTGTGTCTCAGGCGGCACCTGCTTGTCCCTGTGTGCGTAACCTGTCTTTTTGACCTTAGTCCATGAGCTATTTGCACAAATCGAAAGCAAATATTGTCCTCTGTGCGCCTGTTGCTGTACTAGTCCAAAGGTTGTTGCGGCTATTGAGAACAAAGAACTTGGGGTTTGACAGTCTGGGGTGAGTGAAGGCTAACATGTGCAGTAAAGACGAATTGCTGGACAATTACCAGTGTTGCATTCATAAGGAGAAAGGCGCTACATCAACATGATTAATGCATTACTGACGGTGGTGGGAGGGACGGGTCTACCGGTGGAAATGTTTTCACAACTCTGGACTCGCCCAACGTAATGGCGCTGCGTGCCCCGAGTTATTCAACGTCTACAGAACGTTTACTATTTATCAGATAAACAATTAAATTAACTTATCTAAAAAGATTATAATAATAACATTCCTGTCAAAAGAGATATGAAATAGTCGTTTGTCAAGTTATTTCTTAGTTATTTGCTATTTACGAATGTCAGTGGGATTTTTGCATAAAGTTTCATTACTTTCAAAACAACCTGAAGTTACTTTTACAACCACAGAGAACTTTATTAGCAACAACTGCGGATTCATGCACTTATCCAATTAGATAAGACATGTGGTTTGTTCACGTCAAATATCAGAGAAAAATATATATATTTTGTTGTTGTTTGTTGTTTGTTGTTTCTATTTTTTTTAATATAAAAATAGTAGAAACAACAGGGAGGGAAATGCAATTTGAAGGGGGAGAGACTTCATGTCTATGGTGAGGACCAGATCTAACACACACGCTGACTGAGCATCTAATTATTGACAAAATGTCAATGTGCCAACTGCTGCTATCAAATGAGAAATCATCAACAGACACAGACAGCCCGTCTTGATAACACTCCCTTTCTTGCAGCACATACCTCAGCCCACTTCACTGTTAAGGGTTAAACAGAGTCTCAGTGTATGGTTGCCAAGCCTCTATAGGAGGCACCAGAACATGACCTGATACACAGAGATAGAGGGCATGTCGCCTCAGTCTGTCCGACTGAGCTGGCTTCGCTCAGTCTCCCAATTTGTAATTACAAGCAGGGCTGATAGACGCCTTGTTCTGGAAGCACAAACGCATGTAAAGGCTTTTAAAAGGACTTTGTCACTGCAGTTTCATTCAGACTGGCAGACAAGTTCAAGATGTCTACCGCCGCTCCCTACCCCCCTCTGTTGAGTTTAGGAAACAACAAACAATGCGGTTGCTATGGGCTCATCTGGGCGCCGAGACCACATGTCGGCAGCAGTTTATGACGACAGCCAAGTTACAGACAGTTCATGTTTGTTTGGAAAAGGAGGAGTAACCAGGCCCCGAAAATTATCTCAGTGGAGATAAGTGTGAGCGCTACACTCCCTTCCTCCAGGAGGTCAGACAGATTAAAGTTAGACCAACAACATCTCATCACCAACGGGGATTCTTCCGGTGATGATCATTCCAATGAACTTCTTTTAGATGACTTAGAAGATGCCTAAGGCAGTTAAGGCGAACCTGAGATCCTCAGTAAAATCCACTTTGAAGAATTGTTTTGTTAAACTAAACAAAAAAATCATATCCATGCTTACTTATGCAACTCCTCGAAATTCTATAACAAAATAACCTGAGAGACACATTTTGACACGGTGTCAAAAAGGGTTCACAAACCTATCAAACTAAAAGTGCAGCGTAATCCAAGGCTCATCAGTACCAGCATATTCAGCACTCTTCACATGTATTATCACCAAGACAGTATTAATCAGCAATTATTTAAATTTTGTACATCAATCAATTGGTTAAGACAATAACAATAATTTGTTGAAACCCTATTACTCAGATAGAAACTATCCTCAGGTACAAACTGCCGTCATGTTTAGTAAAAAACAATGTCAATATAGTATTATGTTTACCTGTCTAAACCTGAATGAACTTTATATTATAACCATGTATTATGGTTAGCTATCAAATATGCTGTGCAACAAACATGTAAAGCAAAATGTATAAAATGAACCTAGGATTGTAAGTAAAAAACTTTTGACTGAAGAAATTAGTAGAAATGTATAGCAAAATTGCTGTAAACTTAAAGCAAAAATGTTCTGAGAACATGAAAAAGTAGCCAATTACAGTAGTTTAATGTTGACATGTTCTCCTGACTCACCAGTCTCTCCATTTCCTGCTCTCGAAGCCTCTCCTCTCTCTGTCGTCGGTGGTACTCTAGCAGCTCGTCCTCATTGTCGCTGATTTCTGTGATGCTGTTCTTCCTCTCCCTCATCCCAGGGTGAGGTCTCCCTGCAGACATCTTCCTGTGGGTCCTGGGGCTGGCTGCGGGGGAAGAGCCAGGCAGGGATCCCAGACTGTAAGCAGGAGACAGGGTGTTCCCAGCACTTGCCTTCCGTCCCCCCGCTCCACCACCTCCGCCCTCCATCATCATAGAGGTAGGTGACGGACTGCGGGCTCTGATCCCCCTGCTGCACATCTGCTCCTCAGATGAAGATCCAGTCTTTCGTCTGAGCCTGGGACTCTCTGGAACAAATTTGACAAGACCTGAGGGACTATCTGGAGTCCTCAAAGTAGGGATTGTCCCTGGTAGTGCCCCTGGGAGTACTGGGACCCCTCTCCGAGCCATGGAGGGGCTAAGAGGGGGCAGCTCTCTCATTGTGCTGCTCGAGCCGCTGCCACCGTTCAGCTCCAGGTTCCTCCTGGCCATGCGTGGGCTTTCAGGGGGCTGCAGTGAACGTGGATGCTGCTGAAGCGGTGATCCTTGGATGACGTGGACAATGGGGTCCAAGGGAGGCTGGAAGGTTCTGGTGGGTTGGGAAAGCTGCCTGGAAGGGCTAGATGTGAGGGAGCAATCAGCTAGAGAGGTCTGCTCTCTAAAGGGGCTGGCAGGCCTTTCCTGGAGCACTGTGGTTGTCTTGGTCCTGGGACTGGAGGGAGACGGGGACGAAGAGGTGGGGAATTTGGGGGTGAGTCTGGGGCTACTCGGCACAATGTTTCTACTATTGAGAGATTCACTTGAGGACAGGTAGGAGGTCTGTCGTGGGCTCTCAGACCCATCTTGGCCAAGTCCTCTACGGCTTGTCTTTGGGCTCTGAGGAGCCTCTGTTAAGACCTTCCTCTGCACCCTGGGGCTTTCCTGAACCTTCTGGCCCACCCCACCACTGCTGAAGTTGGGCAAAATTGTCCGTGCCTGGGGCACAGGTGGAGGCTGGGAGGTGAAATTGTAGCTAGAGGAGCGTACAGGCACTGGCGGCAGAGAAGAACTCTGGTCCTGGGGTCCTCCACTAGGAGATGGGCTGGTAAAGCTCCCACTGCTGGCCGCTGAGGGTGACGACAGGGGGGAAAAGGGAGGGGATGTATTCTCATAGCTGGACCCCACAGACATGGCCCCTGGGCTGGTAGGAGGGGACAGCAGATACCGGCCCCCTCCATTCAACATGGGCGACAGAGGCGAGTGGGGAATTGGTTGGCCTCCGGGATGCTTTTTGGCCTCCAAGGAAGACGGCTGGGGGTCATCCATGACTAGGGAGTCCATGATGTCCTGGAGGTCCTTCTCAATGGAGCTGACGATTGCACTGTGCTCAGACTGGACTCTCTCTCCAGGAGCTGAGGGCGACTGGCCTGGCCTGGCCTGGTGATTCCCATTGACCAAGCTCTCTGTGTCTAAAGGGGGAGAAGTAATAAATGATGAATATCAGGCTTTGGCTTTGAAAACAAAAAGAAAATTCCGTTAATATAACAAAGATCTTTTAAATGTGCAGTGACAGTCTGACAAAAACGTTTGTGTCAAAAAACAAAGACTCCTTCCAGAGAGCATTCCTTTGGCTGTGGGGGTCCTGAATGTGAGGGCTTTGCTTTGCCACAAAAAAGTGCAGGCTTCTCAGAGTCAGTTTATATTGGCAATGTAATGTCGTGTCACCTGGCAGCACGCTGCATTTGTCAATCAAATAGGTGCAAGCCCCTGCTTTATTTCTACTGTCCACCCAGAGGAAAAATCGACTGTTGCCATCATAGGTTTGCAGAGTTGGAAAATCCTGTATCACAGCATTATGGTGTGGAGTCAGATAAAACTGCAGACTCATAGCCATATTACTCACACTGACTGGAGAACATGCCCACACCAGTACAGCCAATGCCATTCTCTGCTCTTTGTTCACCAGGATAAAGACTTTGTACACAGGTCTCTTAACCACTGGCCTGAGCTCTTGGCACAAGTACCTTCAATGACTCTTACTCTGACAGTGTAATACTGCATTATCTATGGTTTAACTATTATATATGATAAGGTCTGATGCAAATCTGCCAGATGACCTTACCTTACCTTTCTTTCCCTGGGCGATAAGAGGGTGATAAACAGGCAATGATGTGCAGTGAGATCCTGCGCATTTTCAGAACTTGGTCAGATTTGCTTGAGTCTTTTCCTCACAGGCTGCCCACTGCAGCCTTGGTGACTTTTTAATGACTTTCCATAACTAACTCAAACTCTTCCTGGTTTGGTTAGGTTGCGTTTCAGTCCAGGAAAATATCTAAAGAGCAAAAGTCCTTGACCTCTCCAGAGATCCTATCAAATGTCCTTAAATTGCATGATATTTCCGAACCTCCATGTCCAGTCATAACTTTGCGCTTACTATTTGAGATATATGTAAAATCATTATCAAAATCCATGCCTTATCACCCCAGTGTAGAAGCCGGGACAAGCATGAGGGCAAAGAAGGGATTAGTGGTGAGGAAAGAAAGAAGGATACAGGCGAGGAGATGAAGGGAGGGATAGGCCCGTGCACTGGATAGGGATCAGGAGAAAATGTGCCTGCATAACCCAATTACTGACAGGCCCGAAAGCCACGTAGGACACAGGCCGGGTAATCTAATCTTAACCGTCCCCCTTTAATGTCGGCATAGTTGATTATTACAACAGAAACACAGCCACGTGGGAGATTCACCAGCATGGCCCTCGAGGCAAGGATCACAGCACAGATCAGGTTTTATAACTGCCAAACGAAATCTGCCTGAATAGACTGGTCGTCTGTTCCGACGGAAACACGAGGATGGCGGCGGCGTGGAGTCATTAGTGCCAACACACAGAGAGGTAACGCAAGGCAACAGAAGAATGGAGCCGCCGTGTTCAACGGTGCCGAAATAACATTGGAAAGCATAAATGTGACAGTGTGTGGAGTGGAGCGAACGACAACGCGAACACACACACACACACACACACACACACACACACACACACACACACACACTGTGGAATAGAAATAGTCAACTGTGTCTCTTTGTAACGATGACGTCAGAGGGGGGAGACGTCCTCTGACATATACAAGCTTCACAAATAATGCATCAGCTGTTCATCAGGTCCCTGCCTGCTCCCCTGTCATGACGCGTGCCATCCTGACAGCCGGAGCAAAAATTACATGTGAATACATTTTTTCAGGGCAATTTTTTTTTTTCTTGCAGACAACGAGGCCTAATGGATTCTAATGTACAGGGTCAAAAACCATGGGGGGGGGGGGGGGGCGCGAAAATAAATGCATCCGCTAGCTGAGGGGAAAGTCCATGCAATGATGTCATAGGACCACCGCCTGCGTGCGCACCACGCCAAACTTCATTTAAAAAAAAAAAAAAAAAAATGGAAATTGAATGTTAGCCGACTTGCCGGTTAGAGCGCGAGTCCGCCGGGAGCCGACCAGAGAGGCGTCGGACCACACGAGGACCCTCGACGATTCGGCGCCGGTGCCATCACCAGTGAGCGCACGTTAGGATCGCCTCTCGCCTCGTCACTACCTTCACATTTCCCTTGTCGTGAGAACACAAAACTGTCATGTTGTGATCCAGGCAAATAATGAGAGGAGGTATCTGTTGAGAAGCGGGCGTGAACCCCCCCCCCCCCCCCCCCCGGACGGACAAGCGGGTCGAGTGGTGATTCGGCGTGTGGCCGGCGCGTCGTCAAGCGGTGTGGGTTACTCACATGAAGGAATACAAACTGCGAGCCGCTCAATGTCAGTGCGCTTGACGTGCTGAGGGACACCCCACTATGAGGCCCACATCCTCCGGACACCGGTAACGGACCGGGTGTGACGGAGCCCTGCCGCGCCTCGCTCCACACACACGCACACGGAGGGAGATTGTCCACCGAGGCTGAAGTCCCAGCCCTGGCTTCGGGTGCTAGGCACCGCCGCTACCGACGGTACCGCTGGCGTCAAGTGCGCCTAGGAGCGTAACGCAGCTTTTTCCGGTCAAGACCTTCAAAGTAAAGCTCCAACTGGCTTCGGGCGCACGCGAAAAAGTGCTGATGTGATGACGTGCGGTCATAATGACGAACGACAAAATTCTCACGTGCCTCTGTGGGCATTATATCTAAAGGTCACACAAGTTCAAACATGAGACCAGTAGATGCCTGCTCGTAAATCGGCCTGTCCTCTCAAATGTTGCCGTGTTGTATTTTGAAGGTTAAATCATGTTACTTCCGGTGTCATGGCTAACTTGACGCAGCCCTTTATGTCCAGGCTGCTGTGAACTACTGCGAGTTTTTGACAGCCACAGCAGAGGACTTGTCTCTATTATTGTGTCTCTAACGCAGGTTTTAATTTGACCGGCATTAAAACAAAGGTTTGGGATGTTATAGGAGCATAAATTAAATGGATACAGACTGCTGTCATCAACTGATTTTCATCCCAGTGACACTGCCAGCCTTTGTTTCTATAACTCTTTTGATAATTAGGCATAAACTTCTACTTCCAACAACTTCTAAGGAGAGAAAATGCTACAAGAGTCCCAGAGGCGGAGGAATTCTGTCTACGAGTAAACGAGTTGTTTTATTGTTTTTTTATGGAAGTTGCTTCCTTTAAATACACCGTGTTTGGTGTCTGTTTCAAGTTGTCCTTATGCACAGAAACTGTACAACAACAACTGAAACCCTATTTTATTTGACCATAAACTTCTTTGATTTTGTGTGGATGAAAATAGGCGTTTTGATGACACGTTCCAAAACTACTTTTGGAGGAAGTATATAAAATACTACATAACAAGTGAAATTCAAGTGAAATTTCCACAGTGAAAATGCAATGACAATACTTTTAACTAATGTCACATAAGCTTTACAGTACAAATCACATTCACACACATTCATACAGGGCTGCTTTTTTCTGTCACATTCATACTCTGCCGAAAGAGTCGTCAAAGGCAATTTAGGGTTAAGTGTCTTGCTCAAGAACACGAAAGGGGAAAACGGGGATCGAACCTCCGACCTTCTTGTTAGTGGATGACCGTCTATCTGCTGAGCCATGTATGCATAAGCAGAACATCACTACAGTAGTACTTGTCTGCAGTCCAGATGGACCTTTTTTTTTTTTTTTATGTTATGGTACTTGAGAAAATGAACGTAACACATTCTACCACTGTTTAAAACACAAGTCTGTTTATAATATAATACAGTGAAAACGCCCATAAACAAAAAATAAGATTATTCAATAGGTTATGTGTGTTGTTATGCCTACTGGATGAACGTATTCATGTACAATTCTGAATGAAACAAGACTAACCTTATTGGTAAAAATATATATTTTCCTTTTATTTTCCATTTTAAAAAAAGAGTTGAACTGGTTTGGAAATAGAAAATATAGAAAATAAGCCAAATGCATAAGCCAAAAAAGGGTGCTTGAAGACTTCCGCTAAAAGAAATTTGTCCAATTTCATTATATTTATTATTTTGAACACGCTTAGTGTATAGTAAAATGTCACAATGAGAGAGAGAGAGAGAGAGAGAGAGAGACAGAGAGAGAGAGAGAGAGAGAGAGAGAGCGAGAGAAGCTGGTCTTTTGTTGATAAGGGAGAGGAACACATAGGAGGCAGGTGGGAGGAGACCCGGGGAGGGAGGGGGCAGAGATGGCAGACAGTAGAAAGAAACTGGAGGTTTATAAATAGTTTCTGGGAAAGATACTGTAACCCCAGCCCTCGGCTACTTTAAGCAAGCAGCTCAGCGCCACAAAGCCGTCTGCCGGCCTGGCACAGAGGCACAGGAAACGTCCAATCAGTGAGGAGGTGGAAGCTGGAAGACAGCTGGCTAAAGACAGCTGGTCAGTGGACCGTCGCTGAACTGGCAGTACTGAGCAACAGACAGGTGAACATGACTGGCATCACACGAGCTCAGTGTGGCAGAGCTGCGTGACGCATGCAAGAAACCATGAGCGCAGGAGGAGGACAGCTTCAGAACAGAAATGCACCGTCATGCAACTCCAGGGGCACGTGACAGGCCATCGTCAGGGAACCTTTAGATGAGCCAAGATCAGACACAAGACACAAAAAGATCTTTACAGCCGATCTGAGTCAAGCTGGTTTAACACATACTCCCCATCAACACTGGATATAGACTCTCAGACACCAACACACTAACTAACAAACAGCCTGGTGTCTGAGCAGCGCTGCACACTTCACCATCTAAAAGGTAACTGATTGAGCGGTTAGGCTATTCTTTTCCCATTCTATTTAAACATTGATGTGCTGCTGCTGGCCACATGGCGATGTGTATGCAAGTTTTCACTGACGGTAAGAAAGCCTGATCTTCTGCAATCTGTCTTGATGAACAGATTTGGCACTTGGTTGCTTACTTCAAGTTCTCCTTCTGTGCTGAAAACCTTAAGTTGTCCTTCAGTTGTTATTCACTTAGGATAAAACCGTCTGACAATGATTGTATTCCATTCAAAAAACTAAAGTTAAAGTTACATACTGATGGCAGCTCACCGACTGAGGTTCCACGGTGGAGCAGAGAAAAAAGCCAAAAGACATATAATCTTGTTTCACTGAAGCTTGGGGATGATTCTCCATCTATAATCTCTTTTTTATGTTAAATACTAGAAAATTAAACATGATTTACACGCCATGTTTCTAAAAGGAAAATACAATAAAAGTAAATACAAGACTGTGGTTACCCAGTCCTGCCATAAAATTTAATCGTTAATGATTTTATTTTCTAAACACAATTAAGATAAAAGCTTATTTCCATTGTGGTCCACAGCCATTGACTGTTGGTGTAAGTATGATGCTTCAGCTAGTTTCGGCACAGGCAGAGCAGAGTGGTCCACACACACTTATACTGTAGATCTACTGTAGCTGTTTGTGTTCTGACAAGAAAGACTACGGACAGGGAAGTCCAAACGGATCATAATTCTGCAAATCCGCAGGTTTCGCCTCCAATAAAAGTGTATCAAAAATCAATTCAATTGTTTTATTTCAGTCAGAAAAAGGGGGGACATTTAAGTTTCTTGTATAAAATGAGGGCCAGTTGGGTTTAGCTGGGTTGGACTTCCATAACGGCCCTCTGCCTCTTTATTTCATACACAGATAACAAGTGTAATTTTAAAGAGGGCAGATATGACAGATATGCCCCGTTTATCAAGGGAGTGGTATAAGCAGCCTCATCGAGATGCAACTCAGGAATGCGTAATGGTACGTTTCTAAACAACGGAAGGCTTTCATTAGCGGATCAGGAAGTCCGGGCTGCGTGCTAAACTTGTCCCCCGGTGGCAGGAGGCGTCGACAGTAGACGGGGGGGGGGGATAACACGATGCCATGGCAGATCCTTGGTGGTAGAGCTTGCCAAGAGAAGATACACTTACAGTTGTGAGCGTGCGATGAGGAACACTCAGGAAACACACAGACATAAACATATATATAAACACACACACACACACAGCTAAAAACTTTGCCTGGAGACGAAGAGGAATGAGATGCTCGTAAAAAATGCATGGTGTGAACCTCGGCACCAGGGCCCAGCTGGGCACCCTTCAGGCTCCAGAGATCGACGGGAAATGCATTTCCAAGGCTGATCCCGGACAACAACTGTCTTGTTACAGAGCTGTCATAACATACTGAAACTTGCTTAATGTAGATAATAAAGATTTTTATTTTTTTTTTAAACTGTAAATCTCCAGGTGGAGTTCACAGGCCCTACTAAATTAACAAAACAAAGAATAAGCAAAACAAAATATGATAAGAAATCAATATGCATGGCAGGTTAACAGACAAATATTCAAGGTATATACTGGTCCACCACTGAATTTCAATAAATACAAATACTTGTATAATTTTAGTACCTCCTGCTACACTTCCTCCGCCCAAGCCCGGCTATAAAATGGAGGAAAAAGCCCAGGGTTTACTGCAGTGCAAACAGCCACCTGTAAACGAACAACCCCCGCTGCTCCACCTCACCACCTGCCTGTCGGCTCCCGCAACAATCGGGCCCATTCATCCCTGTAAGGCCAAGCTGAAAGTGGAACTTCAGGAGGATAAATGATCTTCCAGGGCTTTTACTTATTAACGCGACAATAACTCAGTGTTTTCGGTTACACTGGGGCTGTGTGGGGGTTTTTTTTAGGGGAGTGGAAGAAACCCTGACGCGCTTGTTAAAGGAGGGGCTGGTGAGTGAAAAACAGGCAGAAAGAACAGTAAATAACACAAATGATATAAGGATTGCACATGAGGTACCTGTACAGATTCTGTAGTCCCCCGTGGAGACGCTCCCTCCCTGGGGCATCATGCTCTTCATCCTGAAGGCTTCTTCAGGGTGGTTGAAGCGGAAGAAGTTTGACTGGCCAAAACACAGCATGCAACCTGGAAAAGAGCAAAAACATAATTTTGATTAATTTGTTCCTCACAAAGACAGGAAATTGTAGGAATCTACCAAGCTTTAGTGGATTCACAGAGTGCACAGAACACCTACATAGTAACATATACTGAAGTGTTGCGATTTACTGAACATATGCTGATAATTTGGTGGTTTTATAGGTCTATTATACAATACAACAATTTTATTAATTAAAGACAAAAGAACAAGAGGCTGACCGATATGAGCCTTTCACAAACATGTTTGTTGTGTTGATATGAAAACTTTTATTTCACAGAATAAACAATGCGGAAAAGATGTGCATTTTTATTTACATCTTACTTTTAAAGAATTGTGTTGATTTTCTATAATATTTTTGTTTTACTGTATTTGAGTTTTCGTATTCCTTATAGTTATTTATATTAATAACCATTAATATCGGTCAATATGAGCATTTCACAGACATATAGAGCATATGTTTACTGATATGAAATTTTTTATGGTACAGAATAAACAATGCAGAAAAAAGTGCATTTATGTTCACATTTTACATATGTTTTCTTGATTCAAGTTCTAAATATTTGGTTGTATTTTTTTTTCTTTTCATTTATGATAAAGTTTTTGGTTAAACTAAAATATATCAAGCCTCAATTACATTTCTTTGTCATGAAGGTTTGATAACGACTTCTTAGGAATCATATATATATATTTAAAAATATATATATATTGGCCGACGTATCGGTATTGTAAATTTTGTACTCCCAATTATGAATATCGGTCGGGTTCTACTTTATATTAAAGTTCATGGTTGAACTGTAAAATATCAAGTTTCGGTTATATTTCTTTGTCATAAGGTTTTGACAACATCATCTGAGGAATCATTGCCTTATATATCAGTATCGCAATTTTGTTACTTCCTCCATGCAGAACAAAACGAAACACTAAAAATCTTATGGTGACAAAACCAGACACTAGTTATTTTCTGAGTGGGTCCCAGGATCCACTTATTTCACAGTAAAAGTCCAAGAAGTCCCTCGGCCATTTCTGAATGTTCAAATACGGTCGTTCAGTTTCCACCTTGTCAGTCTTGTCTGTTTGCGACTGTTTGGATGTGTCGTTTCCATTCTTTTTAAATCAAGTGAACAAATTGTTGGTCACGGTGAAATGTACAGTAGGTTTGCCTCAGCTTCTCTTTAGTGTCTCTCTTGCGTCCTAGATCTGATTGTCCTGATCACATAGAAAATAAACATTGAAGTGAACTAAAAATGACATCATCAACAATGATAAATGGAAAAACAGTCATTTATCACTATTTAAAAGTGACCTGATGAACTCAGATGGGATAAATTGGCGCCAATATAAAAGTAATCATCTTTAAGTCACATAGCAGTTTGGGCTGAGAAACGTATAATTTACAGGGAAAAAGCACATTTGCATTTCAAAGCCTCATTTTTTTTTTCATTTTCTGGAAAGCATGAAGTTGCATCAGGACCGTGATTTAAATTTCTAATTAGTGAAATAGCCCCAACACCAAATGTGCCTCTCTTCTCTCCCATCGGTATATACAATCAAAATGTCTGATGTGCCTTGCCCCAACATCCTGTATCTACAGGAAATGCATCCAATTATGGAGATAAGATGCTCTCAAAAGGTTTGCGTAGATGTCTAAACCCACACTTAATCTTCTGTTTTATATCGAATGATGCATCTCACAGAATGTACAATTTGTCAGCTACATGAACTGTGGTAAATGTACCCATACGTGCAGCCTGTAACTCACGGGTCTTTAGATGTGTGGTGATTGTTGTGAGATGTTAGACGTTGATATAAAAATACTTTTACAGTGCAGCCGATTCACCCAGTGGCGCCTAAATTTGGGCTTCAACTAGGCCTGTCACGATTATTACGTTTACGACTTATCGTACAATACATGAATATGAACTCAATCATCTTTATTGACCTCAATAACAGTGGTCAGTGGTTTGTTGACATAAGAATGACAAGTCTTGCTACTTCTGTCCTCGTCGTATGATTAATCAATGACTGGTTTGGTCTAGATGGATTTCTTAATATTTTTCTAAAAGCGCCATTTCTTCAAATTGCTTTTTTTGTCTGAGGCCTAAGTGCAAGTGTAAACTTTGGACAACATTTCTCTCAGCAACACAAATCATGTAGGACTTGCACATGCAATGCCCAATAGGCCTCTACTGCGAGCTCTCATGATTCAGTATCAAAAGAACGGTTTTAAAATCATGATAATATTGTTTATCGCGATAATTACTGGGACAATATATCGTGCAACAAAAAATAGTTCATGTGACAGGACTAGCTCTAACCCTTTTCAACGACTCTTTAAAGCTTCACTAATCAATATTTCTGTAATAATAATGGATCGGATGACTATGATTAACCCGAAAAGTGTTGTTTGTAGCAAAGAACCCAAGAAATCTTTCCCCTAACTCTGAAGTTCCCTCCAGTTCGTCAGCATGTTTTTTAGAATCTTTCAGCTCATTGTTTTGGTTTCGCAGAGGGTTTCTTTAGTGACAAAGCTACTGTGTGCAACACACAGCCGACAGACTCATATAGCAACGAGCTGGTGAACAAAGTGGAGCATTCAGCAGCTTAACAGCCAGATATAGGACTCAATTAACCAGATGACCACCTCCATGTGAATACTTAGGTAGCTCTATGTGTGCTGGGTGTGTAGACAGGCGAATGTTACTACCAAGTGTGCCATGTCCACTTTAAATTAAAAGTTTAAAGCTTCAGTTGTGCTTTGAAATGTCGGATACAGCGTGCACAAGGGGCTTGACACGTGTACTTAAAAGTATTCGATATCTTCCCAAAATTCACTGTCAATTTTGAGCGAATATCTGTTGGTGTGGTTTTTGTTTTTGTCCGACTGTCAAGAAAAAAGGATTAAAAATGTGCTACTGTATGTCCTTAGTCTGTGGCAGCACAATATTACAAGTCATGAACTGACAGAGCTGATCCTCACACTGACCAGGCCTCAGACCAAACAAAACAATCAGCAGTCTCTACTGTGATATCAATCCCATCGACTTTCCGTACCGCTTCGTGTCAAAACACATCACACACATTACTAAAGCAGCCTCTTTGTGTGCCACACGGCCGATAACAGATAAGCATTCACATGTTTATTGCTTTATTGCAATTTGGCACCATTGTCCTGCTGAGATTATGAGGGGAAAGATCTTCCAGGCCGAGCGGAGATAAGATCTCGGCCTGTCGTCACAGGAAGAACACGAGGCCTGGAGATGGAAACTTCTCCATGACTCAGGAGGCTGAGGTGATGGACAATAAAGCCAGATGGCATTTCATTCTGGACAGACGCACACCGACAGCTTGGGAAGAAAACCGCCTGATGAGCTCACAAGCTGTTGGCACAGACACACCTGAGGCACAATGACGTGTTTGCTATGTTTTGACTAGTGGTTTCATCTGCAGAAGAAGAGGAAAAAACTCACTAGTTGCTTCTGCAGCCTCTCAGAACAGACATAACACACGTACAGAAAAATACTGTAAATCCCTTTCTATTTCTAATATGTTGGCTCTACGCCTACCGACACATATGAACTAAGGCAATTAGGCTCTACTAATATTTAAACCTTCAGACAGTGGGAGGAAATTGAGGAAACCCATCAAGACACTTGGAGATTATGCAAAAAAAAAAATCTAGTGGATTCGAAACCTGGACCATTCTTGCTGTGAGTGTTAAAAATGCTGGTGCAGTGTATTGTGTATTGAGGAGGAGTTCCAAACTGATTTCATTAGTTCTAACAAGTTCACGCAAGCCATTATTGCTGCCGAGGTGTAAAAACAGTCAACAAGAGCCCTTCCTTCAACTCGATTCGACGAGCCACTCGCCGCCGTTAGTTGTTAATTCATCCAGGTACACTTGGCGAAGAGCGACCAGCGACCTTCTGGTCTCAACCGCACTTATGAATCATGGCAGCAGTTCTGAAAACACCACATTTCCCTGAACTATCCACCAGAATCACATTTCTGAATGCAGAAAACTCCAGAAAGTGAGGTCTGGAGTTTTTAGAAAGGAGGAGTGTATAGTGGGTCAATACTCTCCAACAAAGCAAAGGCCTTGGAGCATCTCCATCACAGTCTTCTATATGCTACCTAGATTCATTTGCACGCTCTCTGCACACTGCAGTTTGTCTTGCACACAAGTCATGATCTTTAGCTCGTAAAGTTTTGCTGACTAGTACAGTGGTGGTGCTAAATACCGTTCAAATTGTATATTGGTACAGTAAATGCCACATGTTTTCCAAATACAGAGTTTTGCTTGTTTGCATTAGTGTTTCTTCTTCACCTTCAGTATCTGGATAAAGTGGTGCGGAGGCCTGTTGTTAAAGTTTCCATCAGCGTTCCCTGCAGCGGTCACAGCGCTGCAATCCTCGACATAATTTTGGTTTGTACTTTCCGAAGCTGAAAGTGTTTCTCTCGAAACGAGCACACCATCAGTTTGGTGATGAGAGGAAAAACAAAAAAGGAGCTGAATAAGGCGTTTGACAAGGCGTCGTCGGGATGTTAATGCTGCGGTCTGCAGAGCCGCGTCGGCCCAGCCACCGTGTCTTCGTGCCCTCCACTCCAGCCGACATCCGACTCCTTCACCTAGATCCCGTTTCCCTCCGGATTCCGCCAGCAGCGCACTCTTCCCGTCACCTCCCCGACTCACAACACGCTCTCTCTAACTCTGACTTGCTCCAACACGATTTCCCCGGGTGAGGATCAATTCAGGCACCAAAGAGAATGCTGGGTAAAGGAAGGTAGCTCGAAGCGACATGTGTCTGATGCGGTCATGACAGAGTCGTTGGGGTTTGGTGATGCCTCATTTTTACTCAGCGGTTCTGCACAAACAATGACAGGGGTCATGGGAGAAGAACGATGACTCGGGTTTAGAACTGCACCTTCAACAGTGTTTTTGTTATGAAAACCTTGATATGGTCCTGCTTTAGGATTTCATAAGGATCCAAATATTTGGTTGTATAACCATCGTCGTTGAATGAATGAGTTATGAGCAGAAACACAGTATCATACCGTCATATTAGTTAAGTACGGTTCTAGTTCATTTTATAGTTTGCAGCAGTAAATGAAATGACTTCAAATGATCTATTAAAAATGCAAAAACAGATAGGTATGAAAGAAGAGGATGCAGACAGCATGTAGCTCAAACTGTCTTTTTTTTCCATCAGTCTACTTGTCTGTAGTATCATACCACTTCCTTTAAAATCAGATTAGTCAAGTGGCTAGTTAGTTGATTTCATACACAAAATTCACTTGGATCATCAGACTCTATTTCTAATTCTAGGGAATTGTCAAAATTGCAAACAAACTTGAAAAAATGTAACGCACATTTGTTTTCTAAATGCTTCATATCTACTGGGTTTTTTCCCCCCACAGACTGAACTTATTCAGGTCATTTGATTCTGTAGAAAGTACGGGTGTATGGAGTATCACTAAACACACACACACACACACACAGTTGTCCAGCGAGCTGACACTGTGTGTATGAGCATGCAGGCACCACAGAGGAGGCTGCTGCTGCTGCTGGATGAGCGAGGACACTCCTGCTCGCCACTGTTCACTCAGCACAAACTGCTGCTGGCAGCTGTCACTCTCACACACACTGAAACCTCTGCTGCCCATGCATCTCTACAGGCTCAGCTCACTTTGTGTGTGGTCAGTGACAGGACAGTGGCCTCCAGCGATGACTCAGCAAAACAGAGAGCACTGACATGACATCCACTGTGCTGCTGCATTGTAAAAGAAAAAAGCTACATTACTTTTTCGGTGCAGAATAGATTTATAGATTACAGTTTAGGGGTAAAATCTTCGGGTCGGATTTTGGTTTGAATACATAATATCATATTGCTGCCTGGATATATCTCCAAATATGGTGGGTTTTTATGTTCCTATATGGGTTGGGACAACAACAATATTAACAGTTTTGGTCTTAATATGCAGTTGTTAGTCTTCGGGTGATCACAGACTGGAGGTCAGGGCAGGGTGATATGATTGGCAACAATATCACAGTATTGATAAAATCATTTTTCTGTCATAGACATAGATGGTAAATATATGAAAAAATCACATGAAATAAACTTTAAACCATGTTCAATGCAGTGACCATGTTTCACTGTTCGACATTACCTCGGGCAAAGATCTCCACACATGTAAAACATAAACTTCAATAATTAATTTTCTCAGTTTTAAACTACATGGGCCCATTTGACACTTACAATAACTCGCACCTTCCAAAAGAAGTTTGTTTGGTTGAATCACAAAGCAAAGCCAGTGTCATGCTGGAGACACAGCATCTTCCCTAATCAATCCATCTTCTCGCAGTGAAATGCTGTCTGAAGACCATTACTGGAAGTCCCTTGGTACCAATTAGCACTCGTCTAGTCAGCCATTACAACACCTCACAGCTACTTATCATGATGGATCCTCCAGCAGCGAGGAGCCGCAGTGCAGGGAGCGTCAGACAATGGATCTCCACAAAAAAAAGGCTGAGGATTCATGATCCTGTGAGACGTGCAGCATTTATCCAGGTCCCTGGAACGGGTCGGGATATGGAGATGCTCTAAACAGGCCGTGTGTCATACTCAGTGGTGTGGAGGTGGGGGTGGTTAGGAACATAAATCATGCAGTTATCCATTACAGCGCGCCCACACGAGTGTTGGCACAGAGAAACTGCAGTGTTTCATTTCGCAATTACGGGAATGAACGGTAATTTAATGGAAGCACTTGTGTAAAGTCAATAAACTGAGAATGACCGATGTATAGCGAGAGGTTTGTTGGGACATTTACAACCTGAACAAAATTGAACCAAATTAAAAAAAATTTAAAAAAGGGATTGAAGGAGCAGCCAGAAGAGGAGCTCTTCAATATCGTATCTCAACCGTCTGCTTGTGGAACAGCATCTGTTTCTAGTCTCAAACACCAGCCTCCACCTTCCTCTCCCCTTATCTCCAGCACTAAGCAGATCATCTGCAGACATGCCATTCTCATATTAAACAGACTGATGGGTGGAGTTGTAAACCATGCACCGACCACACCTCAAACCACTAAGTCCTTTATTTAGACTGGAATCACTTTGGTTGAAAAATGCTTGGGATGAGTCTTTCTTTTTTTTTTTTTCTTCTGGCACGGCTGCAGGCTGCTCAAGATATTTATGACTATCTGCCTCACAACTTCATAACACTCACTTGACGTTGGCTTCTCCAGACAGTACCAAGTTGGCAGTGCGTTGTTGACGATGTACGACACTGTATGCCCAAAACAGAAAACACCCTCCATTCACAAAAAGGTATGAGCCTGTGAGGCCTCGTCTTCAAAGGTCATGTTCTCTGCAGCTAATGGGCTGGGGTGACAGGAGAGGTGACGCCAGGGGTGATGGAGGTTGAACTCTCTGGTGATCGACTATCTCCACAGCAGGGAGGGTGGTCTGGTCTCGCTCCACATTCGGGAATGATGTTTCTAATCTGCTACTCTAGCAATAACCCCTCGTTTCCAAGGATACACGTTAAAACACGAGCCCCGTGTTAAATTTCCACCGAATGGGTCTGCAGATTAAGATTTGAACGTTTAAAGGTGTTTTCATTCATGTTTGTTTGATGCTGACTATGACCAATTTTGGTCCGTGTGGGGAACAAAGATTCACAGAAAGCGTTGGCAGGGAGACATAACCATTAGTGTTTTGGGGCCCTTGAAAAGTGTAGCATCATCTTTGGAGAACAAGACTAGGTCTAAATTCAGTAGTGTTTGTGTGACGAAGGACGAAAACTGTTGTGGAACCACTGTAAATAACAACCCTACTTTCAGTGGAAAGTAAATCTGGCTAGTTGGTGCAATAAGCTGCTATTAATGATACAGCCATACTCGCTGTGCTCATGTAGATAATATTGTATAGCCAAATTCACAATAAAGTTGATCTCACATACTGTTTCTGTTGTCAGACAATGGAGGGATGAAACGTGGCCCGCTCAGACACTATTTACAAAGGTCACCGGTCCTGCAACCCTTTGCACAAACCCAGCCCCACGTCAGCACGCTCCCACCTCCATGTTTAATGGCCGGCACTGTGCAGTCACCGTGGCAGTCCGGGTCAGGTCCACACCAAACACGCTGGATCCCGTCGGATCCAAACCAATTTATTTAGGTTTCGTCTCTGACCAAAGAATGTGCTGCCAGCGGTCATCAGGCCTCTTGTCATGGTCTTTGGTAAAGTTCAATCCTGCAGTTTAGTGCAGTTGTATGAGCAAAGGTTTTCTTCTTGGACGCCGCTGGCAAAGTCGACTTCATGCAACGTCCTTCAAACGGTCTCATCAGTCACTAAAACACCAGTTTCCACTGATACTCCTTGTGCCAACCTGGAGGCTCATTCCCGTCTGTTTTTCAGTGCATGGTTGTGCAAATAGCAAACTGTGTGTGGCGTCATTTTTCCAAGGACAACCACTGCACCACAATCTGGTTTCTTACTTGTTCAGGCAAATTACTAACCGTGTGGAGCCACGTTGACACAACACAGACTAAAAGCTGTTGTTATTTTTAATAATCTTATTCATGCAATTAGCCTTAATTGGAATCCACGGATGGAGTCACTTTGTTGCACTGTTGTTGTACTTTGATTGTAGGTATAATCAATTACACTCCACCAAAACTTTGAGATGAAACATTTAAGATTTGAGTGATACTTGAAGGAAGTTACTAATCCCTGGTATTACGGCAGGAATGCATATCAAAAACAGCACGACAGAACTGGATGGACAGATTATTCCAACATCAAATTACAAACATCATTCACTTTCGTGTACCAGTCACCAACAGTCCATTAGCCGTGATCTGAATCACGTCTGTTGTCAGGGCCGTAAAGTATCAGCTCCACATCTGGCATGACCGTGTTGGCTTCAGTTATTTAAAACACCAGAGCATCTCGTCTTCCTTCCCTCCTTCATCAGAACCCCCTGACCCAGGATAAGCACGTCAGGATTCTTCCAAGAACCAGTGGTTCACATAAACCATCTCAGGATTAGTTTCTCTGGAAGGCTGACGTCAGCGAAATGAGCTGCGGCAGACACCGAGATCAGTTTAATCAACAACTGCGTTTCAAAGTCCTTCCAAAAGGAAAATGTGACACACTGGCATTTTCAAAAATTACAACGCATGAAGTAATTTAAGGGAACGATGGGTAATGTCGGTGAGAGGGACTGGAGTCACAGAGAGGAGGACAAGTGAAGTGTGTGTGTGTGTGTGTGTGTGTGTGTGTGTGTGTGTGTGTGTGTGTGTGTGTGTGGGTGTGTGTGTGTGTGTGTGTGTGTGTGTGTGTGAGAGAGAAACCTCCCTCTCCAACTTAATCAGTTAGATTGATTCTGTGACCGGTGTGTGAGAGGAACACTCCAGGAACTATTCCTCTAATCACAACCTTCATCGCAGAGAGTGCACTCGGAGCATTACTGCAAGATCAGCAGCTTTCAGCCTTGCACTGAGCTCCACTTTAACCAAGAAGCAACCAAATGCTAACCAAGAAAATGTGTTCTAAGCGCTACATCAAGGGGAAATTATGGGTTTTCACCAATTATAATATGTTGTCGAAACAGATTTTCCAGTATCGACTTTCCATATGACACATCTCGGGGAGTGAGGACTCACATTGTCCGGTAAAGGTCATCACTACCTTCCCACAAGGACACTTTAACCCCATTCAATAATAAAACTACAGGAAAGAAGATTATAGAGCACATACTGTAATGCAAAGCTACGGACAGAGATTGAGTCAAGGTGGCTATCTATATATAGTTCCTGTCAGTCAGCCAAATTATAAATGCCTGTCACAATACTATTTTTTTTTTTTTGCTTGTTTTGTCTGACCATCCAAGAACCAAAGCGACTGAAATGGCCATGATGTAAAGAAGAGACCATGTCAATTAGACGATTGGTTTATGAACTGAAAAGTATTTGGCAACTATTTTGATCAATTAATATATTAAAAGGCTAAATATTCTGTGATTACAGTTTCACAAGCATGATGATCTGCAGTTTCCTTGTCTTAAGTGACATGGATGTTGGAATACTTAAAGTACATTTTTGTTGAGAACTCACAACATAAATACATGAACATCCATTTAAGATCTTAATCGAAAATAAAAATAATTATTCAACATTTTTATATTGAACAGAGAAAACCAACAAATCCTCAGATTCTAGGAGCTGAAACCAACACATTTGTTTCTTTTACTTGATGAATTACTTAATCACTTAACTGGTAATCAATCTGTTGGAGTTAGGTATCTGTCGATTGACCAATAAATTAATGATTTTATGGTTTCAGCGCTTGAGAAAAATGTATATAAAATCACAAGTACAGCTGAATGCGGCACCGTGTTCATTGTGAGCTCAGGGGGTGCTGTAGTATTCAAACCTGTGAGCCACGACAAAATGACAGACAACATTTTTTGAGATAAAGTACTGTAGCATTGAATTGAAGGATTGTGAATGTTGAATACATGAATTACATACAGAGAACATTTTTATAATCCAGAGTCAGTCCGCAGTCGTCTATATTAAAACAGAAAATCATAAAAAGGGCACATCTAATAAACTACCAATCTAATAACCGAGCTGTCAGGAATAATAATTTTAAGCCCTTGTGAGCATTTATGTGGGACCATTCGGGCCAATCAGCATTAATGCCACATCATGCCTCAAGGGTTTTGTGGCATTCGAAAGAGAAATGCTCCAAAATGTGTCTGCGGACCAAATATTCCATCGTTTGCGGCGCGACCACATTAAATCTTTCCAGTGCGTTGGCCTGGCCTCAAGTACATTTCCCCGAAGATCAGATCAGAGGAACCCAGCGGTGGTCGGAGCGAGCAGGCCTCGCATTCCACCACCACAGCGGGTTCATGTGGAGTCGGGAGAGCCAAGTTAAAGTGCTGGTTACACTTATATGTTAAAGAAATGCTGCTCTGTGAATGTCACATGCTAGCAACGCTGTGGAGAAGCACATCACGTCTGTGTCTCCAGATCCAGCTCGGGAGGGCCGTCACGCTACTTCCTCTGCACTGTCCCGTCTGTCCGAGGCGGTGAACACATATTTTCATCTCACGCGAGCATGTCCACGGGACACCAGAGCAGAGAGAACACACAGAAATCAGAGTATTGGTGCTCCATCATTATCTGCAGGAGTCTTTCCTATTGAGTTTTCCCTTTGACGAGGTGATTTTCATGCTCAGGCATTGCCAGTTATCAGATTTCTGAGTTTTTCCGGGAGCGACCGGCCAGATTCAGAGGGCTCTGACTGTCAAAGTGAAACGACAACCAGCGTTGTCGAGGTAGCCTGTTTTGCTCAGCATTTCGAATAGGCCTAGTGACAGCTGTTTGGTGAACAACTGAGCTAATCAGAGCTTTGTTGGTGGGATTACCAGAGAGGACGCCGCTCCCACTGTAGCCAGAAAAACAGCAGAGGATATTCTGTACGGCCACAAAACAATTTGAACTTACAGTTCAGGTTCTGTAACTTGGCTTACAGACAGAATGACTCTTAAATGGACAGCGACGATTTGCCGGCACGAACTGCAGCTTACAACTACTACTGCTGACAACCTCTGCGTCGACTGATAATTTCTCTGGCTGGACAAACATGGTAGTCACGTGCTGATTGGTCAGGGTCAAATTTAGGCCCTCATCATTTGGTGACATGACTGATAACTCTCTTTTAACTTTTTAGTTTGACCCTTTTTGATAAAAATAATAACTAAAAAAGTTTAACTGTGACACCAAAACACAACGTAAAGTATAGAAGAATCATAAAGTTAGCACACTGACTCAGTAACACATAAAAAGGAAGTATACTATGTGTCCAAAGTTGTTTAAACTAATTTAAATAGCCCAAATCAACAGAAAACCCCTGAGGCTCTGTGGGGCTTTGCTACACATCGCTCCACATCCCTTTCCGCCAAAATGCATTCTCCTCACCAAAGTATTAACTGCAACCCTTGAACCACTATTAGTTAACTACGAGGAAAAGAAACGTGTGGTCGTCTTGTGATTTTGTAGTTGTGCGCGACAAAGGCGTCGCCACTAAACCAGGTCACTAAAGCGGCGGAGGAGGTGCAGACAAAAGGATGCCCGCAACTATGGCCGACAGTTGCTATGGAAAGCTGATGGTTTACAGCCTCAGCAAAAGGCCAGAGAGTCAAGCCCACCGGTTAATCAATGACTGCCTTTCACTGAGCCAGGGCCCATCAAACACAGACGCACATACCAGAGGAAGATATGGGACTGGTCTTGAGTGTACAAGGAAAAGGAGGAGGAGGAGGAGAGGTCTAACCATGCTGCATTCGCGTCATGTCGGAAAAACCATTTGAATAAGAGGTTGGAAGAATGATCACATGTTTGAACAAGTCTGAGTCCAGTGTGATGCCTCGATGGAAGGATTTCTCATCAAGTCCTCCAACGTGAACAACCACGTAGGTGGTTTGTCTCTACCCTAAGATACGACCGATACAAAGGTCTCTGGGGGGGGGGGGGGGGGGGGGGGGGGGGCAACAGGTGGCAACAGGTGTACCAGACCTTCATCGCCACGGTTACAATAACAAAAACGCGGTTTTGGTTACGTTAAGTCGTGAAAACTACTTGGTTACGTTTAGGAAGAGGTCGCGGTTTAGGTTAAAAATGGTGCCTCCCCCCTCCACCGAAGATTATACAACTGTTTGCACAGTCGGCGTTGCACTCCTCCTGATCAATACACTGAACTCTATGCGTAACATTAGCGGAATGTCCTTTTAAAACGGTCTGTCCTTTTTCACATCCCCACCATTCTCACAGCATCCACATCCCACAGACCAGATGCAGCAGTGCTGTCAGCTGCCGTCTCTGGACCCTCATCACGGTAACGGTCGGAGGCGGGTTACCGCTCGTCCGAACAGATGTTCCCTGCCCACCCCCCCGCTCCCCTCCTTCTCCTTTTGTCAGAACTGCTCGAGCCGATCCCCCGCTGTTAGAACACGCTCCCACAGGCAGATGGCTGCAGGCCTGAGGATCAATCGGTATCCGATTTACAAGTGTAAATGCACAGAATGTTTAACTGCAATGACAAATAATTATCATGGCTTTATTATCTAATTCATCTTGAAATCCTATGCGATTAAATTGCCTGCTCTGGTGCTTTCAAATAAAAGCACTCCTTTTTTACAGGTTACAAGTTAAAAGTTAAATGTCATGTTGTGTTGTTGTGTTCTAACTTTTGTCTGGTCAGAAATCACTGCCACTAACTGTAGTTCAGGACGACATTTATTTTTATTTGGCCATAGGAAGGCCCTGATTTTGTGAGAATCGACTCCAAAACTCATTCCCCCATTCATTTACTCTGAGCAGTAAATTGAGATTCCAAAAACTTGTGAACGATGTCGTTTCGTCACCCACAGCTCTAAATTCATTATTATTAGCACGTCACGGACACAACTGAGACAGTTCCACGGGTGGAATGTTTGAGGACACTATGTAGGGCATAAATTACGACAGAAAAAAAAGAACGTATGAAGAACAGTGGGGATGTCATTACATTACATCAACCCCCAGTGTGAGCACAACCCTGGTAAGGCACTGGTGCATGTGCAGTATTTGACCAACGTCTCATTTGGAAACATTGCCTTGACCTTGATGTAGTCAGAGGATGTGCGGTCAACGACTGTGTAAGCAACAACATACTTGGACACACACACACACACGCACACATACACACACACACACACACACACACAGATGCAGCATGTGCACACCAGCTGCTACCAGCCTCTCTCTCTCTCACCCTCCATCTCCCTCACACATGTCTGACCTGCGCTCCTGGAGGAGCCCGCATCACATCTGCAGCGACCCGATGGGACGTCTCCCCTCCGACAACCGACATCCTCTCCTTACAATGGGGGGGGGGGGTCAACGCAATGTGTCAGAGGTGACGGATGACGAGGAGACAGGATGAGCACATGTCTAAAAAGGCTGAAGCGCACAAGCGCAGTGGCTCAGCAGGAGGAACCCCGGCGGGGTTTGAACTTTTTCTAATATAAGCAGAACCTCGTTGACCCCGGAGGCCTCTGCTGGAGCGGAATGCTCCAAGTGAGAGCTCTCTCCTATTCCAGGTACCAGGCCCCGATTAGGTCACACTGGCAACAAGGACCAGCAGTGTAACAGTAGACAAGACACATTGGGGTCTGGTCATGCCAGACTGCTGGGGGGGGTCTGCAGATCTGACAGACCTGTATGTGTTTGTAGTCTATAAACAGAACTCGCATGGAGGCAGGGTGGGAGTCAGTCAGGACGCTGCGTCCCTGGGACTGGGTGGCAGGAGACTGCAGAGTTGGAGCAGGTGTTCACGTGTGCGCATGTGCGGAGTGAGGAACCAAACTCCGTAGAAAAAAGCCGCCAGTTTAAACTTTTCTCATTCGGCCAAACAGGTGCTAACATCCCAGCACGACTTCCACAACTGAATCGGGTCACGGGGCTCACGGGGAATAAATCGGCGTTCAAAAGAATGATCCCGAGGCAACCCTCTGCGCGAACAGAATCATCACTCTCGGAGTTTGCCAACGCGGCGCACCGCCGCACACCGGGGCGAACGTTGTGGCGGACGGCCGAGCTGAGGAAGAGCAACCGCGACAGCAGGTTTTTCGAAAAGACGGGGCAGGCAACGTCTGCCGGGCGTATGCCCAATTAAAAAAAGAGACTCGTGTTAATTCATAAAAAAAGTGAATAATGCTCTATTATCCATACAGTTGCCCCAAAATAAAAGATGAATTCTAGATTTTTTTTTGGGGGGGGGGGGGGGTTCAAGGCGAAAAGAGCTGGATTTCGAAAAGAAACTCCAAAATGAGGCAACGAAAAAGTAAGGCAAAAAAAATGTATATATATATATATATATATTTATTTATTTATTTTTTTCCCACATGAACACAAAGTGTTGTGCGCAGTCTGCAGGCCGGGTCCCACGAAGTGAGTGTGGAGGAGGCGCTCGGGTCGAGTCGTCGACTCGGTTATTCGTCGCGCAGTCCGCGGGTTGGCTCAACAAATTACCAAACACCGGCCCGAAGAAACAACCCCCCCCCCCCCTCCAAACCCCCTCCCTCACAAGTCGTTTTTAATTCAACAGCAGAAGAAGCACTACAGGCACTTACTTTAGCCGCGGTGGACGAGACCCCTCTCTCCCTCCGGTGTTGTCATCGCCTCGGCTCCTTTAAATGGAGCCACGTGTTTTGTCCGCGACTCGATGCGGAACAACGGGAGCGTTTATTTAGGAGGGGGGGGTTGGTTGTCGTGTCCCGACGCGCTTTTGTTATGATAATCCCCCCAAAAACCGCCGAGGGGAACTTAATATATTCTGCAGATATGTGCACGTCCCCAAAAAAAAAAAAAAGTGGGGGGGGGGGGCGTTGCTTGTCTGCCCGGGGCCACTTGTCAGTGCGACGCGGGTCCATCCGCTGGTGCGTCGGCAGATCCCCCCCGGCTCACTCGCACCGGAGTTTTACAGTCATTGTGATCGCGGCCCGTTGTCTCCTTCCTTCCTTCCTTCCTTCCAGGGCTGTTCACGCGCGGCGAGGACGCGGTCGCACGCTGCGCTGCGCTGCGCTGCGCTGCCCGGGCTCGAGCGACACACAGCTGGCTCACAGTCAGCGCTGTCTGAGGCGGAGAGGCGGGGAGGGAGGGAGGGAGGGACTGAGGAGGAGGAACTGAGGAGGAGGAGGAGGAGACCCTGATCCTGAGTCACAGGTGGGGGCAGGGGGGCCATCCACAGCCCAGGTCCATTGATCATCAGTAACATTTTATTGATTCATCGATTGGTTGTTAACGTCAGGCAGTTTTGGCATCATTCAGCAGGGGGTTTTTTTTTAATCCACCAGGGCAATTTAGCTGATTTCAATTTGACAGAGAGAGTATGCTGGGCGCTCTCTCTCTCTCTCTCTCTCTCTCTCTCTCCTCATACTCATATTCTTCTTCATGGCCCGAAGAACAAAGGTGGAGCCTTAACTGCTGACAGACACTTATTTTGCCATAAAACTCACACATTAAAAAGTGGACGCTCGGGATACGAGTTCCCTCTGTAGGCACATTAAATTGACCATAATGACCATAATGTGAGGCGGTCAGATTATTATTTTTTGGAGTTATTCCCACTGAAACAACAAAACGTCACTGTAAACAAAAAAAGGGAGCGAATATGAAGATCCACGATTGAAGCAGAAGAAGCCATGGAACCTTTGTCGAACATAAAACGAGAAAAATAAGTCGCATCCACATCAGATATCGTTCAGACTATTCTAACGGTTCGTTCCACTCTTATGAATCATGGGGCATAAAAACTGTCTCCTCAGTAAATCTGTCACTTCGTTGTCCCGTCTTCTGAGAATATTAATAATTTTTTTGTGTTATAAAATAAAATCATACTACAGTGAAAGTATCACTAGCAAAGTGAACTTAAATAACCAAAGTATTTATTATGTGTAAAACGTCTAATCTGTAATAGTCATATTGTATAAGATTCCAAAGAATGTATTTGAAAAAACTGAATCAGCAAATTAAATGAAGCTGTCAGACAAATGTATAGTCAAGGGACTAACATGAAACAAAAAAAAACTGAAATTGAGGCAACAACCTAGTAAACCTGATTTCTGATCGCTTTTATGGATCAAGATGAAAAAATACATTTTCCAATAATAATTGTATAGTATCCAATCCTGACCTGAAGTAATAATCATATCATGTGATTTGATGGAGGGCACCTTTAACCTTCATTCAAAAATCCTGAATGAGTAACCTTTGGCTTCATGTTTTCCCATTTTTGAGTACCCCTCACTCATAACTATGTATCCAATATATTCTAGTTACCAATATCAAATATTTTATGGTATTTACCAGTCATGCTATCAGGTATTTCTCCGTTTATAGTGTAAATAGGATTTTAGATGTTAAGCCAAAGAATTTCTTGCGAGCCCCCTTTCCCCCACGAGTGTTTTCCCTAATAGGCTGAATCAAAGCGACCAACCGTTGCCCCTTTGAAACGCTCTGAACAAACTCTACATGGCCTTTCACTGCTGGGATTTCCATCCGCCGGCTCGTCTGATTCATATCGTAAATCCCAGAGGATTAACCACCAAACGCAAGTTGAGCACATTTTCATTTTTGTAACAATAGCAACTCGTTGCTGCTTGACTTTCTATCAAGTGCCACGTTGATGGATCAGAGCCGCTCCACGGTGTTGACTAAACTATTCATCTGCCAGGTGTAGAAATCCAGAGAGCACACAGCATTAGATGATGTGACACATATAATCAGTGTCTAGTCATCTTTTACTATGATGGAACATTGAAGTATGACTCATAATGGGAGTGGTGAGTAACCAGTAAAGTCTGACCTGCTTCCTGCATGTGTCAGCCTACTGTACACTAACACTAAAGAAAGCGACGTGTAAACAACTCAAACTATGAGTTTGATGACGACTTCAGCTCTTCCGACTGTGCAGGACCCTGAGAGTGAACTCTGCTTTACCCTCACACTGATGCTTCAGCCACGAAACCCCCTCTGGGGCTAAAGTCAGATCTGTCTGGGGGGCAGTATAAATAGCCCCGTGTCCCCTCTCAGGTTACCTCGCCAGAGTCCAGGTTGAAATACCAGAAGACAGAGGGGACACACTGACAGACAACACAGGAATGGTATTAGCCCATGTCCTATGTATGTACTTTATGAGTATTCTACTGTAAGACTACAGTCAGCAGAGAGGGAAGTTCACACTGTGAGTAATGGTGAGTCGTGTCCCTTTAACTCATCGACGTGCTCCGTCTGAGGCTCTGATGTCAACTTCCATGAATTTTACATGTCTTGGTTTTAACTTCCTCTCGGATTCGTTTAATGAATTAAGGAGAAGGATCATAATCCACAAACACACATGTATTGACAGTTTTGATGACAAAGGCCTGCACCACAGACTGATCCCATCAAATCATTCTTTTCATGCCAACTTTTTTTCTGATGTTAGAGCGTAAGGAAATCTCCCCTCACTCAATCTAGTAAAACATTTTAATAAATTCCATCAAATGGATTTTCATAGTTCTGGCTTTTTATCACTAAGTATTAATACAATTTTACTTGGTTTACTGTGAAGATAAATGGCAATGGCAACTTTGCTCGACAGGTTTGTTTAAGAACAGAGCCCAAAAGAATGGAATCAATTAGAACCAACAACTACAGTGAATATTATTTAGATTTGAGGAAAACTACACAGGTTTGAACTGCTGTACCGTCTCAACTCGGTTCAACTGTGGATCTGATCTGAACCGTCTGATGATCTGATTGATTGAATTACTCCTACTTCTATTACTACTAATGAACTCCACTTCAAAATGTCAAATAGCCAATGATGGGGATCAAACCAATAAAAGTAAAAAGTTCTGTGGTCAAAATCTTACTTACAAGTACAGAAGTATTATTTAAAAGTATCACATTTTTTGGTATTTCTTTCCTGTATTTAAGAGTGTTAGAGTTGCAATATTAATTGTAGTTAATAAATGTAGTTTATTAACTAACTGGTAACTGATTGCACATACTGCACTATTTTCCACTAATAATATTTCATTTTAATTCCTTATTTACTTCCTTCTATATATTTTTTGTAATTCATATATTTTTTACATAGTTTTTTTTGGATATATTGTATATTTTGTAAGGTGTTTTGTGTGATACCTGCTGCTGTAACACCAGAATTTCCCAGGTTGGGATCAATAAAGTACCTATCTATCTACAGAAAGAAAAATTTGGGAAACTGATATGTTTAATTTCAATTTACAATTTTTTTTTTGTAAAGAAATTTACTGAAAGTTTGGATGTGTTAAGACGCAGCTCAGACATTTGACAAAGTGCTGAACCAATCAGGTTCTTTCACTCTGAAAATCACCTTCTGCTGGAATAAGTGTTGGCACCAGGGTTGATAAATAACTTACATTTCTTGATAATCCCTGACTGTGCAGCACATTCCTCTCTGAAGTGTCAATAATCATAAACGTCCGTTTAGTTATATCATCCAACAACTTTTGACTTTGTGTGTCCACTTAACCTTCTCCCGTACCTTCCCCTGGAAGCCTTAACTTCTGTGGAAACAATCCTTTACATTTGAAAATGACCATCCCAGTGGATCATTTCAGCAAAACCCTGCCCAGCCCTCAGTCTGCGATCCACCCAGGCCGCAGCAGATTAGAAAATCGATGTACCTCCCTCGGTTTCTTCGATATGTGCATGCCCGAGCACAGCAGAGCTCACTCTGTTAGCTCATTAACACGGAAACCTCAGGCTGTTCCTCAATCGATTGACTATTTGAAAAAAGCTCACTGTGCAGTTTAGTGAGCAGACCTGCTGGCTCTTGATGCTGCGCTTTCATGGAGCGGGCAGAGAGCTGCTGGATTGATCTCTGGCTGAGCCGAGATCATACACGTTGGTCGGCGGGTGAAATTACAAGGTACGGTCATTGGTTTCCTGTAATGGTCGTTCTATAGAGGAAGAAAATGAAAATCCATACCAAGCAGATGCAGTGTTGTTGTCAATGTTGCTGGCTGCAATCTGGTCGCACTGACTTACTCTGCACGTCAGGTAAATGTGCGCTACCAAAAAACAGGAAGCGTCCAGATCGGGCAGAGTGAATTATGGGACACTCGTTTGCGCTGACAGCGTCCGTACCTTGTGACAGGCGGACGGGCTGCGTCGCCTGGAGCCCGTCTATGGCGCAGAGGTTTCCGCAGGGGTGCAGCGTGATGACCCCTGACCTGTTCTCTATGTAGCAGTGCTGAGCAGCCACCCCGGGGCCCTGGATGTTGATGTCCATGGAACCATGACCCAGAGTGGTCCGTCCTGGGGGAGGAAGAAGAGTTAGAGAGCTAAAAATCTCATGTGAAGCCGGAAGTGTGATCCACCCCTGATATTATATTCTGTCAGTAAAACGGTGGTTTATGAAACTTTTCACACTAAAATGTGTTGAAGGTTTAATTTCAAAGGGACAAGATCGATGATTTGCGGATTAATGTACATTCAGTCATAGATGAAGTAAAAACTGAGCCTTTATTCAGTATTGTGTAGAAGCCCCTTTGGTAGCAATAACAGCTTCCAGTCTTGTGTTTTGTCCTAACGTGAATTGTGGGATGTTGTATACACACACAGATGTGTGTCTTTCTAAACTATGTCTTATTCAATTCCATTGGACACTCGACTCCAGTCGACTTCTGGACACATCTCAGGGATAATGAAAGCAAACAGCCGGCACCTGAATTGATAATGAAGCGTTATTGCAGTCGCTGGTCGCGTCAGGTGCTTTGACTCCATCAGGTCGCGTTATCATCATCATAATTCGTTTTTGAGGAGGGTAGGACACGATAACGTTAACAAAAAGGCAAATAAACTGCAATGAAAATGGTCATTTTGCTTTCCATAATAATGCTGGATTAACAACAAAAAAACATGTAAACCTCTGAGCTGCAGCCATGGAGTTCTGTAAATAATTGATTCTTTAGCTACCTGATTCTTCTGAATAATTAACGTTCACCACAAACTTGTTATTGCTGAATGATGCTAAGGTTTAGCCTATTTGATGGCAATGCTACCTGTGGATGAAAATATCTATCAAAGGATTTCTTTAACCGGCAAAATGATGCTGACAATGTCCTTTTTTAGCCTGTTTGTAACTGGAGAGTCACCTGCTGCTCAGTAAGGTCATAGCTCTGAGTGCACCGTGACAACCGAAGGCAACGCAGATTCTCATCAGCTCCTCGCTTGTCTCATCTAGACTAAGAGCAACGGTGAGAGAACAATGTCCATACTGACTCAACTAAGGTGAATTACTCCACCTTAAAACCTCAAACTACAAAATGAGTCTGACACTGTTTGGACACAGGACACTCTCACACACACACACACACACACACACACACACACACTGTCCTTGTCCGGTCACACTGTAACCTGTAGCCTGATAGAGAACAGGAAGGACAGCACGCGGACAGACGCGCAGACAGGAAAGGCCAAAAAGTCACCAGACAAAGAGACATACGAGGACAAATGGATGGATAAAGAGGTGGCAACAGGGTCAGGGCACCAGAGACACAAGTGTGTGTTTTGTTGGGGTTCCTTGTGAAGACCTGAAAACATTTTTAATAAATGTCATGTAAAAAAAAATGTAATTATGTATGGGACAGTGTGATGGCAATTTTACCAGTGATGTCACCGGCCCCCTTTTTTTTTTTTGTCCGTCTAAATAATGCAACGGTGATCAATAATACAAAGCCTTTAAAAAGGCCTTTTTTCCCCCCCAACGTGACTGACTCCGTGTATTTCGCAGCACTGACATCAGTTGTCCTGCGTCAGTGTGTCCCTGACGGAGAGAAATGGCGTGTTGTGGCTGCAGCAGCTGTCTCACCCTCGGGCAGGGGCAGCAGGGTGATGGCGGTGCTCAGGCGTCCGCTCCCCAGGCTGACCAGGTGGGGGCGCTCCGCCTGGAACTTCAGCCCTCTCCCGGTCTCGATCAGGTCCAGTGGGGTGCTCTGCACAGGGAGTCAAGGTCACAGGAAACAAATTAACTGTGCATTTTTGCAGTTATGTCTTAATGTGCTGACTGGTTAATTCCTTTCTTTTGGCTGGAAAATGGAAACACTTGTGGGAAATGTGGTGTGCTCATAATCCCTCGGACTGTTCTAAATAAAGGCTCTTGTAAAAAGAAATTCCCACTTTGGTTTGTGTTTATTTGCATCTTTGCACCGTTTATTGTCGGAATTGTTTGTGCCAAGTGGGCATTAAAACACAGCAAATTGCATCAGGATTTTCCAAAACTCTTAGACGATCCAAACAAGCATTTTTGGACAAATATCTAATTCGAAAGAATACACGTCACCTACAGCTACAGGTGCAATGAAATGAGCTGTCGGCGATTGACTGGGAACACCGGCATTGACAGTCTCAGCGTTACATGTTGTGTGTAATCTGATAGAGCGTCTACACGTCTGAACCCAGAGACATCACCTCCTCTGTCTCCATCTATGGCGCGGCTGTGTGTGGACTATAAAAGGCCATGAATGGGACCCAACAGGCCACCGTTTCCTGTCCATTACCTGAACTAATTGGCTCTGCGTGACGCAAGAGAAAAAACGAACCGAAAAAACAATTACACAGATGTGGCGCTCATCTTTCTGTCCATCAGTTTTTACGGCTTCGTCGATGCGTCAGACACACAGAGTGGGGTTCACCCTCTGCCCTGTGGATGAGGAGAGAGGAGCCGGAATGTCTTCGGCATGGGCGGCCATTTCCATAGTGGCTGCTTACATATTCCTCTACACACCCCTGTGTGTGTGTGTGTGTGTGTAGAGATTCCCCCCATCCCGCTCTGCCTAAACCAAGCTACCATGTGCCGGCGGCTCAGCAAGGGGGGAAGGGATGTCGCCATGGCAACTGCGCTCTGCAATTAAGAAAACACGAAGCTCCTGGAGGGTGTTTCAGCGAGCTTGTGATGAGCACATCAATGCCTAAACGTAAAGACCAGTCCTCTTTTTTCCAGTTTGCCTCTCAGTGTTACACTGCACTCGCAACGGACATATGCAGCAGAGTGCATGTTACTGCCAAATGTCTATGAATGTACAATGCAGCGGCCCTGAAACCGAGGCAGCTAAACAGACTGCAGGCATCATTCATTTGATTCGTTTAAGCTCATGATTGTTATAGGAGTCACGGTATTCGTATTCCAATGTCCGTTGGCCTGAAGACATGTCTTTTCACGGGCCCCGTGAGCTGCAAGCGAACCGGTGTTGCCTTGTGAGAGTTTTCTCATTCAGTTGCTTAGTTGATAAGAGGCTTTAAAAAGGTATTTATAGGATGAGAGAAAAGTCAAGGTAAAAATAACTCTTTTTCCTTTAAGTGTATACAAGCCCCCGATCCCTTGACTGACAATTATATATATATATGGTTGGGAAACTTTACGTCATGGTTAATGATCTCACACTATGAGTAGCAAAGCAGAAGCAGATTGAGTAACACTGGAAATCCAAACGATGTGTTTCACTTCGTCTGAATTTTCAGTCATCTTCAGTTTGACTAGACAAGCACTGACTAAAAATAACGGTCTGTTTATTTCACAGTGCTGAGCGTTTTACATGACCTCTAATGGGTGTTGGGTTCCCTCATGGTCACAGTCTTGCGTGTTCAAAACCAGCAGCCCCTGCGTCTTTTTCTCCCCGTTTTAGGCCCCTTACATTTCTTATTTTCAAAAAGTGTGCGATCATTGACTCAGCCTCTCGGCCGGTTGGCTATGCTCGTGTTCGTCCCTAATGGGATTATCTGATTGCGGTGGCGCTGTCGGTGGAGTGGGGTCAACGCTAAGAGGATTGCTGCGAGGGAGATGCGATGCCATGCACTGGGAGGCTCGACTGGGAGCGACGGGA